>NW_026992545.1:0-55594 GCF_028769735.1 Zonotrichia leucophrys gambelii
CAAGGAAAACATGGGAAAAAAAACCAAGGAAAAAAATGGGGAAAATTGGGAATTTCAGTGGGAAAAAATGAGAAAAATCAGAGAAAATTTGGGAAAAATTGGGAATTTCAGTGGGAAAAAAACAAGGGAAAAAATGGGGAAAATTGGGAATTTCAGTGGGAAAAATCAGAGAAAAATTGGGAAAAATTGGGAATTTCAGTGGGAAAAAAAAAATTCCTAAATCCTGGCTTTTACCGACCCCGGGATCTGAGAGAAATACGGCAGGTACAGATGGAATTGGGGAAAATTCCCAAAAAATTGGGAAAATTCCCCAAAAAACCTGGAAAAATTGGGAATTCCAGGGAAAATTCCTGAAAAAAAAATGGAAAAATTGGGAAAAAATCCTGAAAAAAACGAGAATTTGGTGGGGAAAATTCCAGCAGAAGTGGGGAAAAAATTACAAAAATTTGACAACAATTCCCAAAAAATTGGGGAAAATCAAGAAAAACAAAAAAAAAATCAGGAATTCCAAGGGGAAAAAATTGGGAATTTCAATGGGAAAAATTGGGAATTCCAGAGGGAAAAATTCCTCAAAAATTGGCAAGAAAATTCCTGAAATTCCTGATATTTTTGGAATTTTTTGGGGGACATTTCTGATATTTTAAATGAATTTTTTTGGGATATTCTTGGTAGTTCTGGGTGGGTTTTTTGGGACATTTCTGATATTTTAGGAGTGGTTTATTTTGGAATAATCCCCTTGGTTTAGGATTGGGTTTTTAGGGATATTCCCGATATTTTAGGATCAGTTTTTTGGGATATTCCCGATATTTTAGGATCATTTTTTTTGGGACATTTCTGGTATTTTAGGAATTTTTGGGATATTTCTGATATTTTCGGATCCAATTTTTGGGGACATTTCTGATATTTTAGGATCAGTTTTTGGGGACATTTCTGATATTTTAGGATCTTTTTTTTGGGGACCTTTCTGATATTTTAGGATCCGGTTTTTTGGGGACCTTTCTGATATTTTAGGATCCGGTTTTTTGGGATATTTCTGATATTTTAGGAGAGGTTTATTTTGGAATAATCCCCTTGGTTTAGGATTGGGTTTTTGGGGACATTCCCGATATTTTAGGATCCATTTTTTTGGATATTCCCAATATTTTAGTATCATTTTTTGGGGACATTCCTGATATTTTAGGATCAGTTTTTTGGGACATTTCTGATATTTTATGAATTTTTTTTGGGACATTCCCGATATTTTAGGATCCATTTTTTGGGGACATTCCTGATATTTTAGGAGTGGTTTATTTTGGAATAATCCCCTTGGTTTAGGATTGGGTTTTTAGGGATATTCCCGATATTTTAGGATCATTTTTTTGGGGACATTTCTGAAATTTTAGGATCCATTTTTTTGGGGACATTTCTGATATTTTAGGAGTGGTTTATTTTGGAATAATCCCCTTGGTTTAGGATTGGTTTTTTAGGGATATTCCCGATATTTTAGGATCAGGTTTTTTGGGATATTCCCAATATTTTAGTATCATATTTTGGGGACATTTCTGATATTTTAGGACCCGTTTTTTGGGATATTCCTGATATTTTAGGATCAGATTTTTTGGGGACATTTCTGATATTTTAAGATTTTTTTTGGGGACATTTCTGATATTTTAGGATCATTTTTTTGGGGGATATTTCTGATATTTTAGGATCCGTTTTTTGGGGACATTCCTGATATTTTAGGATCCGTTTTTTGGGGACATTTCTGATATTTTAGGATCCATTTTTTGGGGACATTTCTGATATTTTAGGATCTATTTTTTGGGGACATTTCCGATATTTTAGGATCCATTTTTTGGGATATTCCCAATATTTTAGTATCTTTTTTTGGGGACATTTCTGATATTTTAGGATCCATTTTTTTGGGACATTTCTGATATTTTAGGATCAGGTTTTTTGGGACATTCCCAATATTTTAGGATCAGTTTTTTGGGACATTTCTGATATTTTTGGATCCGTTTTTTGGGGACATTTCTGATATTTTAAGATCAATTTTTTGGAGACATTTCTGATATTTTAGGATCGATTTTTTTGGGATATTTCTGATATTTTAAGAATTTTTTTGGGGACCTTTCTGATATTTTAGGAATATTTTTGGGGACATCCCCAATATTTTAGGATCGATTTTTTGGGATATTCCCAATATTTTAGTATCTTTTTTTTTTGGGAACATTTTTGATATTTTAGGAATTATTTTTGGGACATTTCTGATATTTTAGGATCAATTTTTTGGGGACATTTCTGATATTTTAAGAATTTTTTTGGGGACATTTCTGATATTTTAGGATCCGTTTTTTGGGGATATTTCCGATATTTTAGGATCGATTTTTTGGGGACATTTCTGATATTTTAGGATCATTTTTTGGGTCATTTCTGATATTTTAGGATCAGGTTTTTTGGGACATTTCTGATATTTTAGGATCATTTTTTAGGGACATTTCTGATATTTTAGTATCCGATTTTTGGGGACATTTCCGATATTTTAGGATCATTTTTTTGGGGACATTTCTGATATTTTAGGAATTTATTTGGGGGATATTTCTGATATTTTCGGATCCATTTTTTGGGGACATTTCTGATATTTTAGAAATTTTTTGGGGGGGACATTTCTGATATTTTAAGATCAATTTTTGGGGACATTTCTGATATTTTAGGATCAGTTTTTTGGGTTATTTCTGGTATTTCAGGATCCATTTTTTGGGGACATTTCTGATATTTTAAGAGTGGTTTATTTTAGAATAATCCCCTTGGTTTAGGATCAGTTTTTTGGGACATTTCTGATATTTTAGGATCGATTTTTTGGGGACATTCCCGATATTTTAGGATCCATTTTTTGGGGATATTTCTGATATTTTAAGAAATTTTTTTGGGACATTTCTGATATTTTAGGAGTGGTTTATTTTGAAATAATCCCCTTGGTTTAGATTTGGGTTTTTTGGGATATTCCCAATGTTTTAGGATCCATTTTTTTTGACATTTCTGGTAGTTTAGGATTAATTTTTTTTGGGACATTCCCGATATTTTAGAGTCAATTTATTGGTGACATTCCCGATATTTTAGGATCCATTTTTTGGGATATTCCCAATATTTTAGTATCATTTTTTGGTGGGACATTTCTGATATTTTAGGATCATTTTTTGTGGACATTTCTGATATTTTAGGATCGATTTTTTGGGGATATTTCTGATATTTTAGGATCTTTTTGGGGGGGATATTCCCAATATTTTAGGAATTTTTTTGGGGACATTCCCGATATTTTAGGATCAGGTTTTTTGGGGATATTTCTGATATTTTTGGATCATTTTTTGGGGATATTTCTGGTATTTTAGGATCGATTTTTTGGGGATATTCCCGATATTTTAGGATCGGTTTTTTGGGGACTTTTACCAGGTTTTAGGATCCGTTTTTTAGGGATATTTCTGGTATTTTAGGATCAGGTTTTTTGGAGACATTCCCGATATTTTAGGATCGATTTTTTGGGGAAACTTCTGATATTTTAGGGTCAGTTTTTGGTGATATTTCTGATATTTTAGGATCGATTTTTTGGGGACATTTCCCAATATTTTAGTATCATTTTTTGGGGACATTTCTGATATTTTAGGATCCGTTTTTTGGGGACAATTCTGATATTTTAGGATTAGTTTTTGGTGATATTTCTGTTATTTTAGGATCGATTTTTTGGGGACATTTCCTATATTTTAGGATCATTTTTTTGGGGACATTTCTGATATTTTAGGATCATTTTTTGGGGACATTTCTGATATTTTAGGATCAGTTTTTTGGGAACATTTCTGATATTTTAGGATCCGGTTTTTTGGGGACATTTCCCATGTTTTAGGCTCATTTTTTTGGGGTTATTTCTGGTATTTTAGGTAATTTTTTGGGGACATTTCAGATATTTTAGGATCAGATTTTTAGGGATATTTCGGGTATTTTAGGATCAGTTTTTTTGGGAACATTTCTGATATCTTAAAAATTTTTTTGGGGACATTCCTGATATTTTAGGATCCATTTTTTGGGGACATTTCTGATATTTTAGGATCGATTTTTTGGGGACATTTCCCATGTTTTAGGATCATTTTTTTGGGGACATTTCTGATATTTTAGGATCAGTTTTTTGGGGACATTTTTGATATTTTAGGATCTTTTTTTTGGGGACATTTCTGATATTTTAGGATCCAATTTTTGGGGACATTTCTGATATTTTAGGATCAGATTTTTTAGGACATTTCTGATATTTTAGGATCCTTTTTTTGGGGACATTCCCGATATTTTAGGATCCATTTTTTTGGATATTCCCAATATTTTAGTATCATTTTTTGGACATTCCTGATATTTTAGGATCAGTTTTTTGGGGACATTTCTGATATTTTAGGATCAATTTATTGGTGACATTTCTGATATTTTAGGATCCATTTTTGGGGACATTTCTGATATTTTAGGATCAGTATTTTTGGGACATTCCCCATATTTTAAGATTGATTTTTTGGGGACATTCCTGATATTTTAGGGTCAATTTTTTGGGGACACTTCCCATGTTTTAGGATCATTTTTTTGGGGATATTTCTGATATTTTAGGATCGTTTTTTTGGGGACATTTTTGATATTTTAGGATCATTTTTTTGGGGGATATTTCTGCTATTTTAGGTAATTTTTGGGTTTATTTGTGGTGTTTTGGGGCAGATCCTGGCGCTGGCGCGGGAGCAGGGCAAGCGGGTGAAGGTGGTCGGGGGCGGCCACTCCCCCTCGGACATCGCCTGCACCGACGGCTTCATGATCCACCTGGGCCACCTCAACCGCGTGCTGCAGGTCAGGCCGGAATGTTCCGGAAAACTGAAAAAAAACCAAACCAAAATTAAAAAAATTCCCCCAAAAAATTCCTCAAAAAATCCCTCAAAAAATCACAAAAAAATCACAATAAATCACGAAAAAATCCCCCAAAAATCACCCAAAAAATCCCTGAAAAATCCCCCAAAAATCACAAAAAAATCACAAAAAAAATCCCCAAAAAGTAAAAAAATTCCCCCCCAAAAAAACACAATAAAATCACAAAAAAATCCCTCAAAAATCACAATAATTACAGAAAAATACCCCCAAAAATCATGAAAAAAACCCTCAAAAATAAAAAAAAAATCCCTCAAAAATCACAATAAATTACAAAAAAATACCCCCAAAATTACAAAAAAATCCCAAAATTAAAAAACACTCCCTCACAAAAATCCACCAAAAAAAATCACAATAAATCACGAAAAAAATCACCCAAAAATCACCCAAAAAAATCCCTCAAAAATCTCCCCAAAAAATCACAAAAAAATCTCCCAAAATATCCCCCCAAAAACTCAACCGCGTGCTGCAGGTCAGGCATGGAATGTTCCGGAAAATGGAAAAAAAAATTCCCCAAAATTAAAAAAATTCCCCCAAAAATCCACAATAAATCACGAAAAAATCACAAAAAAATCCCCCAAAAATCACAAAAAAATTCCCCAAAAAATCACAAAAAAAAATCACCAAAAAAATCCCCAAAAAATAAAAAAATTCCCCCAAAAATCCCCCAAAAATCACAATAAATCCCTCAAAAATCCCAATAAATCCCTCAAAAATCACAATAAATTACAAAAAAATACCCCCAAAAATCACAAAAAAAAAAGCCCTCAAAGATCACAAAAAATTTCCCAAAAAATCACAATTAATTACAAATAATGCCCCCAAAATCACAAAAAAATCTCCCAAAAATCACAAAAATATCCCCCAAAACCTCAACCGCGTGCTAAAATCCCCCAAAAAATCACAATAAATTACAAAAAATGCCCCCAAAAATCACAAAAAAACCCCCCAAAAATCACAAAAAAATCCCCAAAAAAATCACAAAAAAATCCCCCAAAAACTCAACCATGTGCTGCAGGTCAGGCATGGAATTTTCCGGAAAATTGAAAAAAAAAATCACCAAAAAATTGCCCAAAATTTAAAAAATTCCTTCCCAAAAATCCCCAAAAAATCCCTCAAAAATCCCAAAAAAATCGCAAAAAAATCCCTAAAAAATCACAAAAAAAAATCCCCCAAAAATCACAAAAAAATCACAAAAAAAATCCCCAAAAAGTAAAAAAATTCCCCCCAAAAAATCACAATAAATTACAAAAAAATACCCCCAAAAATCCCAAAAAAATCCCTCAAAAATCACAAAAAAATCCCCCGAAAAATCACAAAAAAACCCGCAAAAATCCCAAAAAAAATTCCCCAAAAAATCACAATAAATTACAAATAATGCCCCCAAAAATCCACAAAAAATCTCCCAAAAATCCCCCAAATAATCACAATAAATTACAAAATAATGCCCCCAAAAATAACAAAAAAATCCCCAAAAAAATCACAAAAGTATCCCCCAAAAACTCAACCACGTGCTGCAGGTCAGGCGCGGAATGTTCCGGAAAATTGAGGAAAAAAAATCCCCAAAATTAAAAAAATTCCCCCCAAAAATCCCAAAAAAAATCACGAAAAAATCACAAAAAAATTCCCCAAAAAATAAAAAAAAATTTCCCCATAAAATCACAATAAATTACAAAATAATGCCCCCAAAAATCACAAAAAAAATTCTCCAAAAAATCACACATAAAATACAAACAAATGCCCCAAAAATCACAAAAAACCCTCAAAAAACACAACAAAAAATCCCCAAAAAAATCACAAAAAACCCCCCAAAAAATCCCCAAAAAAAATTCTCCAAAAAATCACAATAAATTACAAAAAAATGCCCCCAAAAATCACAAAAAAACCCTCAAAAATCACAAAAAAGCCCCAAAAATCCCCCAAAAATTCTCCAAAAAATCACAATAAATTACAAAAAATGCCCCCAAAAATCACAAAAAAATCCTCAAAAATCACAAAAAAATCCTCAAAAAAATCACAAAAATATCCCCAAAAACTCAACGGCGTGCTGCAGGTCAGGCATGGAATGTTCCGGAACATTGAAAAAAAAAATCCCCAAAATTAAAAAAATTCCCCCAAAAATCCCCAAAAAATCCCTCAAAAATCCCTCAAAAATCACTAAAAAAATCAGAAAAAAATCCCAAAAAAATCAGAAAAAAAATCGCAAAAAATCAGAGAAAAAATCCCTAAAAATCAGAAAAAAAATCCCAAAAAATCAGGAAAAATTCCCAAAAAATCAGAAAAAAATCCAAAAAAATCAGAGAAAAAAATCCCAAAAATGAGAAAAAAAATCCAAAAAAATTTGGAAAAAAACCCCCAAAAAATCAGAAAAAAAATCAGAAAAAAAATCCCAAAAAATTCGAAAAAAAATCCCAAAAATTTGAAAAAAAATCCCAAAAAATCGGAAAAAAATTTCCAAAAAAACAGAATTAATTCCCAAAATCCCAAATTTCAGGTGGACAAGGAGAAGCTGCAGGTGAAGGTGGAGGCCGGGATTCTGCTCTCGGAGCTCAACCTGGAGCTGGACAAACACGGCCTGGCCCTGGAGAAGTGAGAGCGGGAATAAATGTGGGATTAATTAATTAATTAAATGTGGGGATTAAATTTAATTAAATGTGGGATTAAATATGGGATTAAATATGGGATTAATTTAATTACATATGGGATTAAATATGGGATTAATTTAATTAAATATGGGATTAAATATGGGATTAAATTTATTATAAATATGGGATTAATTTCATTTACATATGGGATTAAATATGGGATTAATTTAATTCAATATGGGATTGAATATGGGATTAAATATGGAATGAGATAAAAAGGATGGCCTGGGAGTAATGGATTGAAATATGGGAATTAATATGGGATTAATTTCAGTAAATGTGGGATTAAATATGGGATTAAATATGGGATTTAATTTAATTAAATGTGGGATTAAAATATGGGATTGAATTGGGATTAATTAATTAAATGTGGGATTAAATATGGGATTAAATATGGGATTAAATTTATTAAATGTGGGATTAAATATGGGATTGAATATGGGATGGGGAGGGGGATGGGAATGGGACGTGAATCCAGGTGGGATAGGATCAGGAATGGATCCAGTGGATCAAAATGTGGGAATGGATCCAGGTGGGATCAGAGTGGATCCAGGGGGATCAGGATCCAGGAGAGGATCCAGTGTGGATCATGGATCAGGAATTGATCAGGTGGGCTCCAAAGTGGAATGGATCTGGGTGGGACAGGACGGATCGGTGGGATTGAGAGCCAGAATGATCCAGGTGGGATCAGGATTGGATGATCCAGGAGAGATCTGGGAAGGGATCCAGGTGGGAGCAAATCTGGCAATGGATCCAGGTGGGATTAGAGAGCCAGGAATGGATCCAGAGGGACCAGGACTGGATCTGGGTGGGATCAGGATCTCCAGGAATGGATCGGGTGGGACCAGGACCGGATCCGGGTGGGACCAGGAATGGATCTGGGGGATTGACAGCCAGGAATGGATCCGGGTGGGGCCAGGACTGGATCTGGGTGGGACCAGGAATGGATCTGGGTGGGATCAGGATCTCCAGGACTGGATCTGGGTGGGATCAGGACCGGATCTGGGTGGGATCAGGATCTCCAGGAATGGATCCAGGTGGGACCAGGACCGGATCCGGGTGGGATTGAGAGCCAGGACTGGATCTGGTGGACCAGAAGCAGATCTGGGAGGGACCAGGACCGGATCCGGGTGGGATCAGGATCTCCAGGACTGGATCCGGGTGGGATCAGGATCTCCAGGCCCAGATCTGGGTGGGATTGACAGCCAGGAATGGATCCAGGTTTGACCAGGAATGGATCCTGGTGGGATCAGGAATGGATCCAGATGGGATTGAGAGCCAGGACTGGATCCGGGTGGGATCAGGATCTCCAGGACTGGATCCAGGTGGGACCAGGACTGGATCCGGGTGGGATTGAGAGCCAGGAATGGATCCAGGCGGGATCAGAATCCGGGACTGGATCCAGGTGGGATCCAAGCTGGGAATGGATCTGGGTGGGATCAGGATCTCCAGGAATGGATCCGGGTGGGATCAGGATCAGGAATGGATCCAGGTGGGATCAGGATCTCCAGGAATGGATCCAGGTGGGACCAGGACCGGATCTGGGTGGGATTGAGAGCCAGGAATGGATCCGGGTGGGATCAGGATCTCCAGGACCGGATCTGGGTGGGATCAGGATCTCCAGGAATGGATCCAGGAGGGATCAGGACTGGATCCAGGTGGGATTGAGAGCCAGGAATGGATCCAGGTGTGACCAGGACCGGATCCGGGTGGGATCAGGATCTCCAGGACCGGATCCAGGTGGGACCAGGAATGGATCTGGGTGGGATTGAGAGCCAGGAATGGATCCAGGTGGGATCAGGAATGGATCCAGGTGGGATCAGGATTGGGAATGGATCCAGGTGGGACCAGGAATGGATCCAGGAGGGATCAGGAATGGATCCAGGAGGGATCAGAATCCGGGACTGGATCCGGGTGGGATCAGGATCTCCAGGACTGGATCCGGGTGGGATCAGGATCTCCAGGAATGGATCCAGGTGAGACCAGGACCGGATCCGGGTGGGACCAGGAATGGATCCAGGTGGGATTGAGAGCCAGGAATGGATCCAGGTGGGACCAGGACTGGATCCGGGTGGGATTGAGAGCCAGGAATGGATCCGGGTGGGACCAGGACTGGATCCGGGTGGGATCAGGATCTCCAGGACTGGATCCGGGTGGGACCAGGACCGGATCTGGGTGGGATCAGGATCTCCAGGACCGGATCTGGGTGGGACCAGGACCGGATCCGGGTGGGATCAGGATCTCCAGGACCGGATCCAGGTGGGATCAGGATCTCCAGGACCGGATCCGGGTGGGATCAGGATCTCCAGGACCGGATCCTGCCATGATCCGGCTCCAAGGTCCCCGATTCCATCCCGTGTTTTCCCATTGCCAGTCTGGGCGCGGTTGCCGAGGTCACGGCCGCCGGGGTCATCGGCACCGGCACCCACAACACCGGCATCCAGCTCGGCATCCTCGCCACCCAGGTGAGAAAATTCCCGAAATTTTCCTAAAATTCCCGAAATTTTCCTAAAATTTGGGGTTTTTTGGTCTTAGAAAACCCCCCTTAGAAAATCCCCCCCCAAAAAATTTTAAAATTTTAAAAAATAATTTAAGTTTTTGGAAGTGGCAAAAAAAAAAAAAAAAAATTTAAAAGGTGAATTTAAAATAATGCAAAAAATCCCCCCCAAAAAAAATTTTAGAAGTACCAGAATCCTGCCACAAGGTCTGAAAAAAATCCCCAAAATATCTCCAAAAAATCTCCAAAAAATTCCCCAAAAATTCCCCAAAAAATTCCAAAAAAAATTCCCAAAAAATTCCCCAAAAATTCCCAAAAAATTCCCCAAAAATAAAAATATCCCCAAAAATCTCCAAGAAATCAAAAAAAAAAAATTCTAAAAATCCCCCCCAAAAAATTACCCCAAAAATTCCAAAAGAATTTTAAAATATTAAAAAAACAAAAACCCAAATTCCAATAATAATAAAAAAAAATCTAAAATAATCCCAAAAAAATCCCCAAAAATTAAAAAAATAATTTAATTAAATCCTCAAGAAGCCCCAAAAAAGCGCCCAAAATTGCCAACAAATCCTGAAAAAAATATTTTAAAATCTCTCGCAAAAAAATCCCATCAAAAATCTAATAATGGCAAAAATCCCCAAAAATTCCGCAAAAAATCCCAAAAAAAAGCAGAAAAAAACTCCCAAAAATCCCCCCATAAATTGAATATAATTTTTAAAAATTCTGAAATAAATTTTAAAAAAATTAGGAAAAAATCGAAAAAAATCCGAAAAAATTAAAAAAATATTTAAAAAATCAGAAAAAATTCTGAAATAATTAAAACAAAGATCCGAAAAAAATCCGAAAAAATTGGGAAAAAAATCCGAAAAAATTCCAAAAAAATCTGAAAAAATTCCAAAAAAATCCGAAAAAATTCCAAAAAATTCCCATAAATTGAATAAAATTTAAAAAAATTCCAAAATAAATTTAAAATAGAAAAAAATCTAAAAGATTCCCAAAAAATAAAAAAATCCCAAAAATGTCCGAAAAAATTCCATTAAAAATCTGAAAAAATTCAGAAAAAATACAAAACAATCTGAAAAAATTCAGAAAAATATCCGAAAAAATCTGAAAAAAATCCAAAAAAATTCATAAAAAATTGAAAAAAAAAATCCAAAAAAATAAAAAAAAAAAATCAGAAAAAATTTTTAAAAAATCAAAAAAATCAGAAATAATAAGAAAATCAGAAAAAATTTAAAAAAAAATCTGAAAAGAATCCAAAGAAATCCAAAAAATTCAAAAAATCCGAAAAAATTCCAAAGAAATCCGGAAAAATTCTGAGAAAAATCGAAAAAAATCGAAAAAAAAACCAGAAAAAATTGAAAAAAAATCCGAAAAAAATCCTTTAAAAATCAAAAAAAATTCCAAAAAAATCCGAAAAAAATCTGAAAAAAATCCAAAAAAATCCGAAAAAATTCTGAAAAAAATCAAAATAAAATCCAAAAAAAATCCGAAAAAAATCCCAAAAAATTCCCCAAAATCCCGTTTTTCCCCAGGTGGTGGCGCTGACTTTGCTGCTGGCCTCGGGGGAGGTTCTGGAATGTTCCGAGTCCCTGAACCCGGAAGTGTTCGGGGCGGCCCGGCTGCACCTGGGGGCGCTGGGGATCGTCCTGGACGTCACCTTCCAGTGCGTGCGCCAGTTCCGGCTCCGGGAAATCGCTTTTCCCTCCACCCTCACACAGGTGGGGAAAATCCCAAAATTCCCGAAATTCCCAAAATTCCCAAAAATTCCCAGGAATGAGGGAAAAAATTCCGGAGATTTTCTTGGGAAAATCCAAATTCCTGAAAAATAATTTTCCACAATTCCAGGTTTGGAAAATCGCAAAATTTCTCAAAAACTCCCAAAAATTCCCCAAAATTCCCGCAAAATTCCCAAAAATTCCCAAAAATTTCCCAGAATTGTCCAGGAAACAAATTCCAGAAATTTCTGTGATGGGAAAAAATTCCCAAGATTTCTTGGGAAAAATGAAATTTTCCACAATTCCAGCTCTGGGAAATAGCCTTTCCATCAACCCTCACTCAGGTGGGATCCCAAAATTCCAAAATTCCAAAATTCCAGGAATGAGGGAAAAAATTCCCAAAATTTTTTGGAAAAAGAAAATTTTCCACAATTCCGGCTGCGCGAAATCGCTTTTCCATCCACCCTACACAGGTGGGGAAACCCAAATTCCCAAAAATTCCAAAAATTCCCAAAAATTTAAAAAAATTCCCAAAAAATTTCCCAAAAATCAAATTCCCAAAAAATCCCAAAAAAATCGCCTTTCCACAACCTCACACAGGGTGGAAAAATCCCAAAATCCCCAAAAAATTCCCCAAAAATTCCCAAAAATTCCAAAAACCCCAAAAATTTCTCAAAAAATTCCAAAAATTCCCAAATATTCCCAAAAAAATGCTTTCCCTCCACCTCAAAGTGAATTCCAAAATTCCCGAAATTCCAAATCCAAAATTCAAAATTCTGTGGGAATGGGGAAAAAATTCCGAGATTTTCTTGGAAATTCCCAAATTTGGAAATAAATTTTCCACAATTCTGCCTCCGGGAAATCGCCTTCCCCTCCACCCTCACACAGGTGGGGAAAATCCCAAAATTCCTGAAAATCCAAAAATTCCCAAAAATTCCCGGGAATGAGGAAAAAAATTCCCGAGATTTTCTTGGGAAAATTCCCAGAATTTCCTTGGGAAAAATGAAATTTTCCACAATTCCGGCTCCGGGAAATCGCCTTTCCGTCAACCCTCACACAGGTGGGAATCCCAAAAAATTCCCCAAAAAATTCCCCAAAAATTCCCAAAAAATTCCCCAAAAATTCCCAAAAATCTCCAAAAATTCCCAAAAAATTCCCAAAAAATTCCAAAAAATTCCCAAAAAAATTCCCAAAAATTCCAAAAATTCCCAAAAATTCCCAAAAATCCCCCAAAATCTCCAAAAAATTCCCAAAAATTCCCCAAAAAAATCCCTTTCATCCACCTCACACAGTGCGAAAATCCCAAAATTCCCCAAAAAATTCCCAAAAATTCCCAAAAAATTTCCAAAAATTCCCCAAAAATCTCCAAAAATTCCAAAAATTCCCAAAAAATTCCTTTCCCCAATCCAAGTGGGAATCCAAAATTCCAAATCCAAAAATTCGGAATGAGGGAAAAATTCCCAGGAATGAGGGAAAAAATTCCCGAGATTTTCTTGGGAAAAATGAAATTTTCCACAATTCTGGCTCTGGGAAATCGCCTTTCCATCAACCCTCACACAGGTGGGGAAAAATCCCAAAATTCCCAAAAAATTCCCAAAAATTCAAAAAAACCAAAAAATTCCCAAAAAATTTCAAAAAATTCCCAAATATTCCAAAAATTCCAAAATTTCCAAAAATTCCGCCAAAAATCGCCTTTCCCTCACCCTCACACAGGTGGGGAAAAATTCCCAAAATTCCCAAAAAATTCCCCAAAAATTTCCCAGGGAATGAGAAAAAATTCCCAGGCCAGGATTATGGGGAAAAATTCCCAAGATTTTGTTGGGAAAAATGAAATTTTCCACAATTCCGGCTCTGGGAAATCGCCTTTCCCTCAACCCTCACACAGGTGGGAATCCCAAAAATCCCTGAAAATCCAAAAATTCCCAGATGAGAAAAATTCCAGGAATGGGGAAAAAATTCCGAGATTTCTTGGGAAAAATGAAATTTTCCACAACTTCGGACTCTGGGAAATCGCCTTTCCGTCAACCCTCACACAGGTGGCAAAATTCCCAAAAATTCCCAGAAAATTCCAAAAATTCCCAAAAATTCCCCAAAATTCCCCAAAAATTTCCCAAAAATTCCCAAAAATTTTCCAAAAATTCCCAAAATTCCCAAAAATTCCCAAAATTTCCACAAAATTCCATAATTTCCTGGAATTTCATGAATGAATTGGGAAAAATACCAAGATTTTCTTGGGAAAAATGAAATTTTCCAAATTCGCTCTGGGAATCGCCTTTCCCTGCACTCCACAGTGGGAAAAATTCCAAAAATTCCTAAAAATTCCGAAAATTCCACCAAATTTTCTGGGTTGGAATGATGGGAAAATAATTCTGAGATATTTCCTTGGGAAAATGAAATTTTCCACAATTTGCTCTAGGGAAATCGCCTTCCAATCAATTCCCGTCAAATTGGGAATCCCAAAAATCCCAAAATTCCAAAATTCCCAAAAATTCAGATTGAGGTAAAAATTTCCACGGAATGAGGGAAAATTCCGAGATTTTCTTGGGAAAAATGGAATTTTCCACAATTCGGTCTTTCCTGGGAAATCGCTTCCTCACCTCAAAGTTGGGAAAATCCCAAATTCCTGAAAATAAAAAATTCCGAAAATTCTGGTGGGAATGGGGAAAAAATTCCGGAGATTTTCTTGGGAAAATTCCCAGAATTTCCTTGGGAAAAATGAAATTTTCCACAATTCTGGCTCTGGGAAATCGCCTTTCCCTCAACCCTCACACAGGTGGGGAAAAATCCCAAAATTCCCCAAAAAATTCCCCAAAAAATTCCCCGAAAAATTCCAAAAAATTCCCAAAAAATTCCCAAAAAATTTCCCAAAAATTCCCCAAAAATCTCCAAAAATTCCCAAAAAATTCCCCAAAAAAATCGCCTTTCCCTCAACCCTCACACAGGTGGGGAAAAATCCCAAAATTCCCCAAAAAATTCCCCAAAAATTCCAAAAAATTCCCCAAAAATTCAAAAAAAAATCCCAAAAAATTTCCCAAAAATTCCCCAAAAATCTCCAAAAATTTCCCAAAAAAAATCCCTAAAATTTCCCAAAAATTTCCCAAAATTTCCCTGAATTTCTGTGGGAATGAAGAAAAAATTCCCGAGATTTCCTTGGGAAAAATGAAATTTTCCACAATTCCGGCTCTGGGAAATCGCCTTCCCATCAACCCTCACACAGGTGGGAATCCAAAATTCCTGAAATTCCAAAAATTCCTGGGAATCATTTTTTGAGAATATTTATAGGGAATAATTTCCTGGGAATAATTTCTTGGGAATATTTCTTGGGAATATGTCCAGAGAAAAAATTTCCTGGAAATATTTATTGGGAATAAATTCCTGGAAATTTTTCCTGGGTATCTTTTTTGGGAATGTTTTCTGGGAATAATTCTTGGGAATATTTCTTGGGAATGTTTCCTGGGAATATTTCATGAAAATATTTCCTGGGAATCATTTCCTGGGAATATTTCTTGGAAAATAATTCTTGGGAATAATTCTCGGGAACTTTTCTTCGGAATAATTTCCTGGGAATATTTTTGGGAATATTTTCTGAAAATAATTCTCGGGAATAATTTCCTGGAATATTTTCTTGGGAATATTTCTTGGAAAATAATTCTTGGAAATAATCCTCGGGAACTTTCCTTGGGAATAATTTTCTGGGAATATTTTTTGGGGAATATTTTCTGATTATAATTACCTGGGAATAATTCCCAGAAATATTTCCTGGAAATATTTATTGGGAATAAATTCCTGGAAATTTTTCCTGGGTATCTTTTTTGGGAATGTTTTCTGGAATAATTTCTTGGGAATATTTTCTGGGAATATTTTCTGAAAATAATTCTTGGAATAATTCTCGGGAATTTTCCTTCGGAATAATTTTCTGGGAATATTTTTTGGGAATATTTTCTGATTATAATTACCTGGGAATAATTCCCAGGAGTATTTATTGGGAATATTTATTGGAATAAATTCCTGGAAATTTTTCCTGGGTATCTTTTTTGGGAATGTTTTCTGGGAATAATTTCTTGGGAATATTTTCTGGGAATATTTTCTGAAATAATTCTTGGGAATAATTTCCTGGGAATATTTCCTGGGAATGTTTCCTGGGAATATTTCATGGGAATATTTCCTGGGAATCATTTCCTGGGAATATTTCTTGGAAAATAATTCTTGGGAATATTTCTCGGGAATTTTCCTTCGGAATAATTTTCTGGGAATATTTTTGGGAATATTTTTGGGAATAATTTCTTGGAAATATTTTGGGAATAATTTCTAGGAATATTTCATGGCAATATTTATTGGGAATATTTTATGGGAATGTTTTCCTGGGCAATATCCCGCTGGAATTGAGCCCCATTCCCGTTGGATCCCAAATTTTGGGATCTCTGCCAAATTCCCGACATTCCCACGGTGGAAAACCTGGAAAAAATTCCGGAATTTTCCCCGTTTTTCCCGTTTTTCCAGGTGCTGGATGAGCTGGACGAGCACCTGCGGAATTCCCGATATTTCCGCTTCCTGTGGTTCCCGCACACCGACAACGTCCGGGTCATCTACCAGGATCCCACTGAGCAGGTCCTGAAATTCCCAAAATTCCTAAAATTCCGAGAATTCCTGAAATTTCCCGAGATCCCCAAAAAAAGATCCCAAAATGCCAAAATCCCAAAAAAACATGAAATTCCCAAAATCCTTTAAATCCCAAGAATTCCTGAAATCTTTGAAATACCTAAAATCGTTAAAATACAAAAAATTCCTGAAATCCCAAAATCCCCTGAAATCCCAAAAATCCATGAAATTCCGAGAATTCCTGAAATCCCAAAAATTCTTAGAATTCCTGAAATCCCTGAAATCCCTAAAAACGTTAAAATACAAAAAATTCCTGATGTCCCAAAAATTCCCTGAAATCCCCAAAATCCACGGAATTCCGAGAGTTCCTAAAATTGCCTGAAATCCCAAAAAATCCCAAAATGCCAAAAATCCTTTAAATCCCAAAATTCATGGAATTCTGAGAGTTCCTAAAATTCCCTGAGATCCCAAAAATCCCCAAATGCCAAAAATCCCTGAAATTCCCAAAATCCTTTAAATCCCAAGAATTCCTGAAATCCCAAAAATCCATGAAATTCGGAGAATTTTTAAAATTTCCTGAGATCCCAAAAATCCCCAAATGAGAAAAATCCTTTAAACCCCAAAAATTCATGAAATTCTGAGAGTTCCTAAAATTCCCTGAGATCCCAAATAATCCCCAATTGCCCGAAATCCCTGAAATCCCAAAAATTCTTACAATCTCTGAAATCCCTGAAATCCCTAAAAACGTTAAAATACAAAAAATTCCTGATGTCCCAAAAATTCCCTGAAATCCCCAAAATCCACGGAATTCCCAGAGTTCCTGAAATTCTCTGAGATCCCCAAAAAATCCCAAAATGCCAAAAATCCCTGAAATTCCCAAAAATCCTTAAAATAGTTAAAATACAAAAAATTGCTGAAATCCCAAAAATCCGTGAAATTCTGAGAATTCCTAAAATTTCCCGAGATCCCGAAAAATCCCCAAATGAGAAAAATCCTTGAAATCCAAAAAATTCCTAAAATCCCTGAAATCCATGAAATTCTGAGAATTCCTAAAATTCCCATAAATCCCAAAAATCCCTGAAATTCCCAAAATCTTTTAAATCCCAAGGATTCCTGAAATCCCAAAAATTCTTACAATTCCTGAAATCCTTGAAATCCCTAAAATCGTTAAAATGCAAAAATTCTGAAATCAAAAAATCCAAAATCCTGAAATCCAAAAATCCGAAATTCCTAAATTAAATTCCTGAAATCCCAAAAATCCTGTATCCTGAAATCCCAAAATTCCCAAAAATTCCTAAAATGAAATTCCTGAAATCCAAAAATCCCTGTAATCCCTGAAATCCCAAAAATTCCCAAAAATTCCCAAAATGAAATTCCTGAAATCCCCAAAATCTCTGAAATCCTAAAATCCAAATCTGAATCCAAAAATCTCAAAATACTGAAATCCCAAAAATTCCCAAAATCCTGAAATCCTAAAATTCAAATCCTGAAATCCAAAAAACCTAAATCCTTGAAATCCCAAAAATTCCCAAAAATCCTAAAATCAAATTCCTAAAATCCCTGAAATCCCTGAAATCCAAAAATCCCAAAAATCAAATCCAAAAATTCCTAAAATGAAATCCTGAAATCCTCACAAAATCCTGGATACCTCCATGGAATCCCTGATATCCCAAAATTCCCAAAAATTCCCAAAATTCCCGAAATCCCTGATTTTGCCGTGGTTTTGCAGGCTCCCCGCTCGTCCTCCAGTTGGTTTTGGGATTACGCCGTGGGATTTCACCTCCTGCAGCTCCTGCTCTGGATCAGGTACGGAAACACAAAATCCCAAAAATCCCAAAAATCCCAAAAATCCCAAATCCCAAAAATACCAAATCCCAAAAATCCCAAATCACAAAAATCTCAAAATCCCAAATGTCCAAAATCCCAAAAATCCCAAGTACCCAGAATCCCAAATGTAGCAAAAATCCCAAAATTCCAAATCCCAAAAATCCCAAATCCCAAAAATCCCAAATCCCAAATCCCAAAAATCCCAAATCCTCAAAATCCCAAATCCCAAAAATCTCAAAAATCCCAAAAATCCCAAAAATCCCAAAACCCCAAATCCCAAAAATCCCAAAAATCACAAAAATCCCAAAAATCCCAAAAATCCCAAATCCCAAAAATCTCAAAAATCCCAAATCCCCAAACCCTCAAATCCCAAATCCCTCCATTTTTGGGGGATTTTTTTGGAATTTGAATCCCAAAATCCCCAAATCCCAAATACCCCAAAATCCAGATCCCAAACTCCAAATCCCAAAAATCACAAAAATCCCAAAAAGCCCAAAAGCCCAAAATCTCAAAAAATCCCAAAAATCTCAAAAATACCAAATCACAGAAATCCCAAATCCCAAATCTGAAATCCCAAATGCCCAGAATCCCAAATCCCAATCCCCAAATGCCAAAAATCTCAAAAATCCCAAAAATCCCAAAAATCCCAAATCCCAAAAATCCCAAAAATCCCAAAAATCCCAAAAATCCAAAAATCCCAAAAATCCCAAAAATCCCAAATGCCCAAAATCCCAAATCCCAAAAATCCCAAAAATCTCAAAAAATCCCAAACCCCAAATCATAAAAATCCCAAAAGCCCAAAATCCCAAATCCCAAATCCCAAAAATCCCAAAAATCCCAAAAATCCCAAAAATCCCAAATCCCAAATCCCCAAAAATCCCAAAAATCTAAAAAATCCCAAATCTCAAATTCCCAAAAATCTCAAATACCCAGAATCCCAAATCCCTAACCCCAAATCCCAAATGCCCAAAATCCCAAATGCCCAAAATCCAAAAATCCCAAATCACAAAAATCCCAAAAATCTCAAAAATCCCAAAAATCTCAAAAATCCCAAAAATCCAAAATGCCAAAATGCCTAAAAATCCCAAAATTCCCAAAATCCCAAATTCCCTTAAACTCCAGATCCCCAACCCAAAATCCCCAAAATCCCCAAAATCCCAAAAATCCCAGATCCCGAACCCCAAATCCCAAAAATCCCAAAAAGCCCAAATATCCCCAAATCCCAAAATCCCGAATCACAAAAATCCCAAAAATCTCAAAAATCCCAAATCCCAAATCCCAAAAATCCCAAAACCCCAAATCCCAGAAATCCCCAAAATCCCAAATGCCCAGAATCCCAAATCCCAAAAATCCCAAAAATCCCAAAAATCCCAAAAATCCCAAAAATCCCAAATCCTGACCTCCAAATCCCAAACCCCAAATCCCAAAAATCCCGGTTTTTTGCAGGATTTTTTGGGCAGGAATTCCTGGTTTTTTTGCAGGATTTTAGGGAAGGAATTCTCCAGGTTTTTTTGCAGGATTTTTTGGGGGCTGAATTCCAATATTTTGGGGCTGAATTCCCATTTTTTGGGACTGAATTCCCGTTTCTTTGCAGGATTTTTGGGGCCTAAATTCCCATTTTTTGGCGGTTAATTCCTGGTTTTTGAGGGCTGAATTCCCGGGTTTTTTGCAGGACTTTTTGGGAAGGAATTCCCATTTTTTTGGAGGACTGAATTCCCATTTTTTTGGCGGCTGAATTCCCCTTTTTTGGCAGGATTTTGGGAAAGAATTCCCGGGTTTTTTTGCAGGATTGCAATATTTGGGGCTGAATTCCCATTTTATGGGGGACTGAATTCCCGGTTTTTTGGGGGTGAATTCCTCGTTTTTAGGGCTGAATTCCCGGGTTTTTTGCAGGATTTTTTAGGAAGGAATTCCCGATTTTTTGAAGGATTTTTGGGAAAGAATTTTGCAGGATTTTTTGGGGGCTAAATTCCCATTTTTGGGACTGAATTCCCGGTTTTTTGCAGGATTTTTTGGGGGCTAAATTCCCATTTTTTGGGGGTGAATTCCTGGTTTTTGGGGGCTGAATTCCCGGGTTTTTTGCAGGATTTTTTGGCAAGAAATTCCCATTTTTTGGGGGACTGAATTCCCATTTTTTTGCAGGATTTTTTGGGGCTAAATTCCCATTTCTGGGGGGACTGAAATCCCGTTTTTTTGCAGGAATTTTTGGGCAGGAATTCCCAATTTTTTGGGGGATTTTTGGGAAAGAATTCCTGGTTTTCTGCAGGATTTTTTGGGGGCTAAAATCCAACATTTTTGGCCTAAATTCCCATTTTTTGGGGGTGAATTCCTGGTTTTTTTGACTGAATTCCCAGGGGTTTTTTTGCAGGATTTTTTCAGGAAAAATTTCCAGGATTTTTTTGACTGAATTCCCGTTTTTCCCCCTTTTCCCAGCTCGTTCTTCCCCGCCCTGGTGCTCTGGATCAACCGCGCGTTTTTCCGGCTCCTGTTCAGGAAGGGATTCCCCTTTTTTGCAGGATTTTTTGGGGGCTAAATTCCCATTTTTTGGGGGTGAATTCCTGGTTTTTGGGGGCTGAATTCCCGGGTTTTTTTGCAGGTTTTTTTGGGCAGGAATTCCCTTTTTTTTGGGACCTGAATTCCCATTTTTTTGGGTAGGAATTCCCATTTTTTTGCAGGATTTTTGGGAAAGAATTCCCGTTTTTTTGCAGGATTTTTTAGGGGCTAAATTCCCAATTTTTTAGGGCTGAATTCCCATTTTTGGGGGGACTGAATTCCCGTTTTTTTGCAGGATTTTTTGGGACCTAAATTCCCATTTTTTGGGGGTGAATTCCCGGTTTTTGGGGACTGAATTCCTGGTTTTTTTGCAGGATTTTTTGGGGGCTGAATTCCAATTTTTTGGGGCTGAATTCCCATTTTTTGGGGGGACTGAATTCCCGGTTTTTTGGGGCTGAATTCCGGGGTTTTTTGCAGGATTTTTTGGGAAGCAATCCCGGGATTTTTTTGACTGAATTCCCGGGTTTTTTTTGACTGAATTCCCGTTTTTTTCCCCTTTTCCCAGCTCGTTCTTCCCCGCCCTGGTGCTCTGGATCAACCGCGCGTTTTTCCGGCTCCTGTTCAGCTCCCGCCAGGAGAGAATTCCCATTATTTTGGGAAGGAATTCTCTGGGTTTTTTGCAGGATTTTTTGGGAAGGAATTCCCATTTTTTGGGGGGTGATTTCCCATTTTTTTGGGGACTGAATTCCCCCTTTTTTTGGGGGCTGAATTCCCATTTTTTTGCAGGATTTTAGGGAAAGAATTCTCCGTTTTTTTGCAGGATTTTTTGGGAAGGAATTCCCATTTTTTGGGGGCTGAATTCCCTTTTTTTGGGAAGGAATTCCCGTTTTTTTGCAGGATTTTTGGGAAAGAATTCCCGGGGTTTTTTTGCAGGATTTTTTGGGGGCTAAATTCCCATTTTTTGGGGGTGAATTCCTGGTTTTTGGGGTCTGAATTCCCGGGTTTTCTGCAGGATTTTTTGGGGGCTAAAATCCAACATTTTCGGCCAAAATTCCCATTTTTTGGGGGTGAATTCCTGTTTTTTGAGGGCTGAATTCCCGGGGTTTTTTTCACTGAATTCCCGGGTTTTTTTGCAGGAATTTTTTACTGAATTCTGGAATTTTTTTGACCGAATTCCCGATTTTTTCCCCTTTTCCCAGCTCGTTCTTCCCCGCCCTGGTGCCCTGGATCAACCGCGCGTTTTTCCGGCTCCTGTTCAGCTCCCGCCAGGAGAGCGTCGGGCGCAGCCACCGCGTCCTCACCTACGAGTGCCGCTTCCGGCAGCACGTCCAGGACTGGGCCGTCCCCGTGTGAGTGCGGAATTCCAGGAATTCCATGGAAAATCCCAAAAAATCCCAGTGCAGGACTGGGCTGTCCCCGTGTGAGTCCGGAAATCCGAGATTTTCCATGGAAAATCCCAAAAAAATCCCAGTGCAGGACTGGGCCGTCCCCGTGTGAGTCCCCAATTTGGGGGTTTTCCATGGAAAATCCCAAAAAATCCCACTCAATTCCCATGGAAAATCCCAAATCCCGATGCAGGGAAAATCCCAAATCCGGAACCAGGACTGGGCCGTCCCCGTGTGAGTGCGGAATTCCATGAATTCCATGGAAATTCCCAAAAAATCCCAGTCCAGGACTGGGCCGTCCCCGTGTGAGTCCGGAAATCCGGGGTTTTTCCATGGAAATTCCCAAAAAATCCCAGTGCAGGACTGGGCCGTCCCTGTGTGAGTCCCCAATTCCCATGAATTCCCATGGAAAATCCCAAATCCCAAAGCAGGGAATTCCCAAATCCCGCTCAATTCCCATGGAAATTCCCGAATTCCTGGGGCTTTTCCATGGAAAATCCCGAATCCCAAACCAGGACTGGGCCATTCCCATGTGAGTTCAGAATTCTGGTGAATTCCCATGGAAAATCCCAAATTCCAGGGTTTTCCATGGAAAATCCCAAATCCCGCTCAATTCCCATGGAAAATCCCAAATCCCAGTGCAGGACTGGGCCGTCCCCGTGTGAGTCCAGAATTCTGGGGTTTTCCATGGAAATTCCCAAATTCCTGGGCTTTTCCATGGAAAATCCCAAATCCCAATCCAGGGAATTCCCAAATCCCGCTCAGTTCCCATGGAAAATCCCAAATCCCAAACCAGGACTGGGCCGTCCCCGTGTGAGTCCGGAAATTCCATGGAAATTCCCAAAAAATCCCAGTGCAGGACTGGGCCGTCCCCGTGTGAGTCCCCAATTTGGGGGTTTTCCATGGAAAATCCCAAAAAATCCCACTCAATTCCCATGGAAAATCCCAAATCCCAGTGCAGGACTGGGCCGTCCCCGTGTGAGTCCCAAAATCCTGGGTTTTCCATGGAAAATCCCAAATCCCGCTCAATTCCCATGGAAAATCCTGAATTCCAATCCAGGACTGGGCCATCCCCATATAATTCCCAAATCCCGCTCAGTTCCCATGGAAAATCCCAAATCCCAGTGCAGGACTGGGCCGTCCCCGTGTGAGTCCGGAATTCCCATGAATTCCCATGGAAAATCCCAAATCCCAATCCAGGACTGGGCCATCCCCCCGTGAGTCCAAAAATCCGGGGTTTTCCATGGAAAATCCCAAATCCCAATCCAGGGAATTCCCAAATCCCACTCAATTCCCATGGAAATTCCCAAATCCCAGTGCAGGACTGGGCCATCCCTGTGTGAGTCCGGAATTCCAGGGTTTTCCATGGAAAATCCCAGATCCTGGGGCTTTTCCATGGAAAATCCCACATCTTAATCCAGGGAATTCCCAAATCTCAAACCAGGACTGGGCCGTCCCCGTGTGAGTCCCGAATTCCCAGGAATTCCATGGAAAATCCCAAAAAATCCCAGTGCAGGACTGGGCTGTCCCCGTGTGAGTGCGGAAATCCAAGATTTTCCATGGAAATTCCCAAATCCCTCTCAGTTTCCATGGAAATTCCCAAATCCCAAACCAGGGAATTCCCAAATCCCAATCCAGGACTGGGCCATCCCTGTGTGAGTCCAGAAATCCGGGATTTTTCCATGGAAAATCCCATATTCTTGGGGCTTTTCCATGGAAATTCCCAAATCCCGCTCAATTCCCATGGGAAATTCCCAAATCCCTGGGCTTTTCCATGGAAATTCCCAAATTCTGCTCAATTTCTATGGAAAATCCCAAATCCCAGTGCAGGACTGGGCCGTCCCCGTGTGAGTTCTGAAATCCCATGAATTCCATGGAAAATCCCAAATCCCGATCCAGGGAATTCCCAAATCCCAGTGCAGGACTGGGCCATCCCATTCCCCGTGTGAGTCCCAAATTCCCATCAATTCCCATGGAAATTCCCAAATCCCAGTGCAGGACTGGGCCATCCCCGTGTGAGTTCTGAAATTCCGGGGTTTTCCATGGAAAATCCCAAATCCCATTCAGTTCCCATGGAAATTCCCAAATCCCACCCAATTCCCATGGAAAATCCCGAATTCTGGGGCTTTTCCATGGAAAATCCCAAATCCCAAACCAGGGAATTCCCAAATCCCGCTCAATTCCCATGGAAAATCCCAAATTCCAGTGAATTCCCATGGAAATTCCCGAATTCCTGGGGCTTTTCCATGGAAAATCCCAAATTCTGCTCAATTTCTATGGAAAATCCCAAATCCCAGTGCAGGACTGGGCCGTCCCCGTGTGAGTCCGAAATTCCATGAATTCCATGGAAAATCCCAAAAAATCCCAGTGCAGGACTGGGCCGTCCCCGTGTGAGTCCGGAAATCTGGAATTTTTCCATGGAAATTCCCAAATTCTGCTCAATTTCTATGGAAAATCCCACATCTCAAACCAGGACTGGGCCATTCCCATGTAATTCCCAAATCCTGCTCAATTCCCATGGAAAATCCCAAATCCCAATCCAGGGAATTCCCAAATCCCACTCAATTCCCATGGAAAATCCCGAATTCCTGGGCTTTTCCATGGAAAATCCCAAATCCCAAACCAGGACTGGGCCATCCCCGTGTGAGTCCTGAAATTCTGGGGTTTTCCATGGAAATTCCCAAATCCCGGTCAATTCCTATGGAAATTCCCAAATTCTGGTGAATTCCCATGGAAAATCGCAAATCCCAAACCAGGACTGGGCCGTCCCCATGTGAGTCCCAAATTCTGGTGAATTCCCATGGAAATTCCCAAATCCCAGTGAATTCCCATGGAAATTCCCAAATCCCGCTCAGTTCCCATGGAAATTCCCAAATCCCAATCCAGGAATATTTGGAATTGTGTTTTCCATTCTCAGTGGGAATTTCTGGGATTATTTTTCCCATTTTCACGGGAATTTTTGGGATTATTTTGGGAATTTTGGGGACTATTTTTTTCCGTTCTCATGGGAATTTGTGGGATTATTTTTGGGAATTTTTTGGGATTATTTTGGGAATTTTTGGGATTATTTTTTCCGTTCTCACGGGGAATTTTTGGGATTATTTTTGGGAATTTTTGGGATTATTTTTTTGAATTTTTGGGACTATTTTTCCCCTTCTCACGGGGAATTTTTGGGAATATTTTTTTCCATTCTTACCGGGAATTTTGGGATTAATTTTTCCATTATTACTGGGAATTTTTGGGACTATTTTTTCCCTTCTCACGGGGAATGTTTGGGATTATTTTTCCCATTTTCACTGGAATTTGGGGGATTTTTTTTTCTAATCTCACGGGGAATTTTTGGGATTATTTTTTGGAATTTTTGGGATTATTTTTGGGAATTTTTGGGATTATTTTTTCCCTTCTCATGGGGAATTTTTGGGATTATTTTTGGGAATTTTTGGGATTATTTTGGGGGAATTTTTGGGATTATTTTTGGGAATTTTTGGGATTATTTTTTCCCTTCTCATGGGGAATTTTTGGGATTATTTTGGGGGAATTTTGGGGACAATTTTTTCCCTTCTCATGGGAATTTTTGGGATTATTTTTTCCATTCTCACCGGGAATTTTGGGATTAATTTTTCCATTATTACTGGGAATATTTTTGGGCCGATTTTGGAATTTTGGGGATCCAGGAGCCGGACGCGGGCGGCGCTGCTGGAGCTGCGGGCGGCGCTGGAGGCGGATCCCGGCATCCGGGCCCATTTCCCGGTGGAGATCCGGTTCTGCCGGCGCGACCGGATCCCGCTGAGCCCCTGCTTCCAACGGGACAGCTGCTACATCAACGTCATCATGTACAGGTGGGAGCCCGGGAATCCAGTCCGGGATCCGCTCCGGGAGTTTGGGATCACAGCAGCGGGAATTGGATGGATCCAGTCCTGGGATCCGCTCCGGGAGTTTGGGATCCGCTCCGGGAATTTGGGATCACAGGGGTGGGAATTGGATGGATCCAGTCCTGGGATCCGCTCTGGGAATCCGGGATCCACTCCAGGAATTCTGGAACCCAGGGGTGGGAATCAGCCGGATCCAAGCCCAGGATCCACCTCCGGGATCTGCTCAGGGAGTTTGGGATAACAGCAGCGGGAATTGGATGGATCCAGTCCTGGGATTCGCTCTGGGATTTCAGGGTCACAGGAGCAGCAATTGGATGGATCCAGTCCTGGGATCCGCTCCAGGAATTCGGGATCACAGCAGCGGGAATTGGGTGGATCCAGCCCTGGGATCCACTCCGGGAGTTTGGGATCACAGGTTTGGGATCACAGGAGCGGGAATTGGATGGATCTAGTCCTGGGATCCGCTCCAGGAATCCAGGATCCGCTCCAGAAATTTGGGAAGCCAGGGGTGGGAATTGGCCGGATCCAGTCCTGGGATCCTCTCCAGGAGTTTGGGATCACAGGGGTGGGAATTGGATGGATCCAAGCCCAGGATCCACCTCCGGGATCTGCTCCGGGATTTTGGCATCACAGGAGTGGGAATTGGCCGGATCCAGTCCTGGGAATTTGGGATCACAGCAGCGGGAATTGGATGGATCCAGTCCTGGGATCCGCTCCGGGAATTTGGGATCACAGGAGCGGGAATTGGCTGGATCCAGTCCTGGGATCCGCTCCGGGAATTTGGGATCACAGGGGTGGGAATTGGCTGGATCCAGTCCTGGGATCCACTCCGGGAATCCAGGATCTGCTCCAGGAATTTGGGATCACAGGAGTGGGAATTGGATGGATCCAAGCCCTGAATCCACCTTCGGGATCCGCTCCAGGAATTTGGGAAGCCAGGGGTGGGAATTGGATGGATCCACTCCTGGAATCCGCTCCAGGAATTCGGGATCACAGCAGCCGGAATTGGATGGATCCAGTCCTGGGATCGCTATTGGCTGATCCCAGGATCCCAGATTCCCTGGGGCGGATCCCAAATTCCCGGGATGGATTCCAGATTCCCGGAGTGGATCCTGGGGATGGAACCCAAATTCCTGGGGGTGGATCCCGACTTCTGTGAAAGGATCCTGGGGTGGATCCCAAATTCCCGGAGTGGATCCCAAATTCCCAGAGTGGATCCTGGGGGCGGATCCCGAATTCCCAGAGTGGATCCCAAATTCCCGGAGTGGATCCGGGGGTGGATCCTGATGCAGATCCTGAGATCTCAAATTCCCCAAATGGATCCTGGGGGTGGATCCCAAATTCCCGGGGTGGATTCCAAATTCCCGGAGTGGATCCTGGGGTGGATCCGGGGGTGGATCCCCCAATGGATCCCACAATTGATCCCTGTGTATCCCCCAGGCCGTACGGGCGGGCCGTGCCCCTGGCTCGCTATTGGCTGATCCTGGGGGTGGATCCCGAATTCCCGGGGTGGATCCCGAATTCCTGGAGTGGATCCTGGGGGTGGATCCTGAATTCCCGGGGTGGATCCTGGGGGTGGATCCCAAATTCCCGGAGTGGATCCCAAATTCCCGGAGTGGATCCTGGGGGTGGATTCTGAATTCCCAGAGTGGTTTTGGGGGCGGATCCCGAATTCCCAGAGTGGATCCCAGATTCCCGGAGTGGATCCTGGGGATGGATCCCGAATTCCTGGGGTGGATCCTGGGGGTGGATCCCAAATTCCTGGGGTGGATCCCGAATTCCCGGGGTGGATCCTGGGGGTGGGTCCCGAATTCCCGGAGTGGTTCCTGGGATGGATCCCAAATTCTTGGGGTGGATCCTGAATTCCCAGAGTGGATCTGGGAATGGATCCAAAATTCCCGGGGTGGATTCCAAATTCCTGGAGTGGATCCGGGGGTGGATCCCGAATTCCTGGGGTGGATCCCGGAGTGGATACCAAATTCCTGGGGATGGGTCCCGAATTCCCAGAGCAGATCATGGGAGTGGATCCCGAATTCCCAGGGTGGATCCCCCAGTGGATCCCCCATTTCTGATTTGTCCCCGCAGGCCGTACGGGCGGGCGGTGCCCCTGGCTCGCTATTGGCTGCTCTACGAGCGAATCATGCGCAAGCACGGGGGGAGGCCCCACTGGGCAAAGGTGAAAACCCCGGAAATGGGGAAAAAACCGGGAAAAATGGGAAAAATAATGGGGAATAATGGGGAAAATAATGGGAAAATAATGGGGAAATAATGGGGAAAAAATAATGGGGAAAATAATGGGGAAATAATGGGGGGAAATGGGGGAAAAATGGGGAAAAATGGGGAAAAAAATGGGGAAAATAATGGGGGGAAATGGGGGAAATTGGGGAAAAATGGGATTTGTAAATGAGAAAAAAAGGGGAAATAATGGGGGAAATTGGGGGGAAATGGAGGAAAAATGGGGAAAAATAATGGGAAAATAATCAGGGGAAAATGGGGAAATTGGGGGGAAAAAATGGGATTTTTAAATGAGAAAAAAGGGGGAAATAATGGGGGAAGTGGGGAAAATGAGAGGAAAAGAGGGGAAAAATGGGGATAAGATGGGGAAAAATAGGGGGGAAATGGGGAAATAATGGGGTGAAAAGATGGGGAAAAATGGGATTTCTAAATGAGAAAAAAAGGGGAAAATGGGGGGAAAAGAGGGAAAAATGAGAGGAAAAGGGGGAAAATTATGGGGAAAATAGGGGGGAAATGGGGGGGAAATTAGAAGAGAAGTGGGGAAAATTGGGGGAAAAATAGGATTTGTAAGTGAGAAAAAAGGGGGAAATAATGGGGGAAAATTGAGGAAAAAATGGGGGGAAAATGGGGAAAAATTGGAGGAAAAGAGGGGAAAAAATGGAGGAAAAATGGGATTTCTAAATGAGAAAAAAAGGGGAAATAATGAGGGAAAATGGGGGAGAAATGGGGAAAAAATTAGAGGAAAAAATGGGAAAATGGGGAAAAATAGGGGGAAAAATTAGAAGAGAAATGGGGAAAATTGGGGAAAAAATGGGATTTCTAAATGAGAAAATAAAAGGGGGAAATAATGGGGGAAAATGGGGGAAAATTAGGGAAAAATGTGGGAAAAATGGGGGAAAAAGGGGGAAAAAAGGGGGGAAAATTGGGGGGAAAATTAGGGAAAAATTATGGGAGAAAATGGGGAAAAATGGGGGGAAAATGGGGGGGAAAATTAGAAGAGAAATGGGGAAAATTGGGGGAAAAATGGGATTTGTAAATGAGAAAAAAAGGGGAAAATAATGGGGGAAAATGGGGAAAGAATGGGGGGGAAATGGGAAAAATTGGGGAAAAATGGGATTTCTAAATGAGAAAAAAAGGGGGAAATAATGGGGGAAAATGGGGGGAAAATGGGGAAAATTGGAGGGAAAAATATGGGGGAAAATATGGGGGAAATGGGAAAAACTGGGGGAAAAGAGGGGAAAAAATGGAGGAAAAATGGGATTTCTAGATGAGAAAAAAAGGGGAAAATAATGGGGGAAAATGGGGGAGAAATGGGGGGGGAGGATGGGGGTTGGGGGGGGGGGGAGAAATGGGGGGGAGAGATGGGGGATAAGGGGATTTTTAAATGGGGGTGAATGGGGGGGAGGGGGGGGAAAAGGGGGAGTGGGGGGTGGGGGGGGGGGGGGGGGGGAGAAAAGGGTAAGGGGGGTGAAAAAAAAGGGGGGGGGGGGGGGAGAAAAAGGGGGGGGGGAATGGGGAAATTTTGGGGGGGGGAATGGGGGGAGAAAAAAAGGGTGAGATGGGGGGAGGGGGGGGGAGAATGGGGGGGGGATTGGGGGGGGGAGATGGGGGGGGGGGGGAAATGGGTTTAAATGGGGGTGAGATGGGGGGGGGGGGAAAAAAGGGGGAAAAAAAGGTGGAGATGGGGGTGAAATGGGGGGGGGAAATGGGGTTTAGATGGGGGGAGAATGGGGGTGGGAAAAGGGGGGGGAAAGGGGGGAAAAAGATTGGGGGGAAAAAAATGAAAAAACATGGGTGAGAAAAGGGGGTTAAATGGGGGGGAGAAGGGGGGAGAAATGGGTGGGGCTGGGGTTGGGGAGGGGGGCAAAAAATTGGGGGGGGGGGATGGGGGAGAAGGGGGATTTAATGGGGGGGAAATGGGGGTTTAAAAAGGGGGGGGGGAGGGGGGGAGGGAAAAGGGGGGGGGGAGTGGGGGGGAGGGGGGTGGGGGGGGGGGGGGGAGAAGGGGTGGAAGGGGGAAAAATGGGGGGGGAAATTGGGGAGAAGGGGGAATTGGGGGGGGGAAATGGGGGGAGAAGGGGGTTTAGATGGGGGGTGAAATTTTTGGGGGGGGAAAAGGGGTGAGAGGGGGGAGAGTGGGGTTGAGGGTGGGGGGAGGGGAAATGGGGTGGGATGGGGGAGAAAAGGGGGGGAAGGGGGGGGAAAAAGGGGGGGTAAAAAAAAGTGAGATGGGGGGAGAAATGGGGGAGAAAAGGGGGTGAGATGGGGGTGAGATGGGGGGGGGGGAAGGGGGAAAAAGGGGGGAGATGGGGGGGTGAGATGGGGGAAATGGGGGTTTGAGATTTTGGGGGGGAAATGGGGGAAATGGGGGTGAGGGGGGGGGGGAGAAGGGGGTTTTGAATTGGGTGAGATGGGGGGGAAAAGGGGGGAGAAAAAAGGGGGGGTGAGATGGGGTGAAATGGGGGGGAGAAGGGGGGGGGGGTTTTTAATGGGTGAATTGGGGGAGTTGGGGGGGGGGAAAAGGGGGGGAAGGGGGTTGAAAATGGGGGTGAGATGGGGGGGGGAAAATGGGGGAGAAATTGGGGGGTGAGAAAGGGGGGGGAAGGGGAAAAAAATGGTGGAGATGGGGGTGGGGATTGGGGAAAAAATGGGGGTGAAAAAGGGGGGGGAAAAAGGGGGAATGGATTGGGGAAAGGGGGTTGGAGGTGGGGGGGAAAAAAAAAAAAAAGAATGGGGGGAGAAAGGGGGGGGGGGAAAAGGGGGGAGAATGGGGGGGCCAAAAAGGGGGGAGAAATTTGGGGGGTAAAAGGGGGTGTGAGATGGGGGGAGAATGGGGTGAAATGGGGGTGAAATGGGGGGGGGGAGGGGGGGGGGAAGGGGGGGGGGAAGGGGGGGAAAGGGGGTTGGGAGGGGGGGAGAAAAGGGGGTGTATGGGGGGAAAAAGGGGGATGGATTGGGGGAAAGGGGGTTTTGGGGATGGGGGAAATGAAAGAAAAAAATGGGTGGATGGGGGAGAAATGGGGGGAGAAATGGGGGGAAAAAATGGGGTGAAGGGGGGGGGGGGGGAAGGGGGGGAAAAAAAAAAATAAAAAAAAAGGGGAGAAAAATTTGGTGGGGGTTTAGGAGGGGGGGGAAATGGGGGGGAAGAGATTTTGGGGGAAAGGGGGATTTGAATGGGGGAGAAAGGGGGGGGGGGGGGGGGGGGGTGAGAAGGGGTTGGGGGGAGTGGGGGGGGGGGGGGGGGGGGAGAAATGGGGGGGGGGGGGGGGTTGGGGGGGGGTTTGGGGGGGGGGAATTTTTGGGGGAGAAATGGGGGGGAGAAATGGGGGGAAAATGGGGGGGAAAGAAGGGGGGAGAGGGGGGTGAGTGGGGGGGGGGGGAAGGGGGGAGAGAAAAGGGGAAATGGGGGTTTGGGGATGGGGGAGAGATGGGGGGAAAAGGGGGGAGAAATGGGGGAGAAAGGGGGGAGAAGGGGGGGAAAAAATGGGAGAGTGGGGGGTGAAAAATGGGGGAGAAGGGGGGGGGTTGAATGGGGGGCTGAAAAGGGGGGATAACTTGGGGGTTGACAGGGGGGGGTTTGGGGTGGGGGGAGGGGGGGGGGGGGGGGGAGAATGGGTGAAATGGGGAGGAGAAATGGGGGGGGGGAAATGGGGGGAGAAATGGGGGAGATGGGGGGGGGTTTTTGGGGGGGGGAGAAACTGGGGGGGGGGGTTTGATGGGGGGGGGAAAAAGGGGGGGGGGGGTGGAATGGGGGGGAAAAAAAATGAAAAGATGGGTGAGAAAGGGGGGTGGGAAAAGGGGGTGAGAAGGGGGGAAAAAATGGGTGGATGGGGGGTGGGGGGATGGGGGAAAGGGGTTTGGGGGGAAAAGGGGGAATGAAAAGAATTGGGAAAAAGGGCTTGAAATTTGGGGGGTGAAAAGGGGGGGGAGATGGGGGAAAAAAGGGGGGGGGGAGGGGAAGGGGTTGAGAAGGGGGGGGGGGAAAGGGGGGTTGGGAATGGGGTGGAAATGGGGGGAAAAATGGGGTGAAATGGGGGGGAGAATGGGGGGGAAATGGGGGTGGGGGATGGGGGAAAAAAGGGGGATAGAAATTGGGGGGGAAAGGGGGGGTTTGGGATGGGGGGGAAATAAAATGAAAGAATGGGTGAAAAAGGGGGGGAGATGGGGGGGGGGGAAGGGGGGGGGGGAATGGGTGAGATCCGGGGGGGGTGAGATGGGGAAGAGATTGGGGAAAAGGGGGAATGAAAAAGGGAAAGGGTTGAAATGGGGGTGAAATGGGGGGAGATGGGGGAAGAAATGGGTTTAGATGGGGAGTGGAAAAGGGGGTGGGGATGGGGGAGAAAAGGGGGGAGAAATGGGGATGAAATGGGGTGGCAATGGGGTGAATGGGGGGGGGGGGGGAAAGGGGGTGAAATGGGGGGGGGGGGGGGGGGGGGGGGGGGGGGAAAAAAGGGGGGGAAAGGATTGGGGGAAAGGGGGTTGGATGGGGGAAATAAAAAGAAAGATGGGTGGGGTTGGGGGTGAAAAGGGGGGGGGGGGAGAAGGGGGGGAGAATGGGGTGGGGGGGGGGGGGGGCGGGGGTGGGGGGAAAAGATTGGGGAAAAGGGGGAATGAAAAAAGAAAAGGGTTTGAAAAAGGGGGGGGAAATGGGGGGGGGGGGGATGGGGGGAAGAAATGGGGTGAAAAAGGGGTTGAGATGGGGGAGAAAAGGGGGTTGAGATGGGGGGGAAAAAAGGGGGAATGGATTGGGGGAAAAGGGGGGGGGGGATGCTTGACTGTGAACTGGTTGGGGAACGAAGGGGGCGGAAGGTGAGGGGGGTTGGAATTTGGGGGGGGGAATGGGTGGGGATGAAAGGGGGGGAGAGGGGGGGGTAAAGGGGTGGAAATGGGAGGGTGAAAGGGGTGGGGAAAAGGGGTTAAAGGGGGGGGAATTTGGGGGAAGAAATGGGGGGAATGGGGGGGGAAATGGGGGGGAAAGGGTGGGAAATTGGGGGGTTTAGATGGGGGTGGAATTTGGGGGAGAATGGGTGGGAATGGGGGAAAAAGAAAGGGTGGAATGGGGTGAGATGGGGGGTGGAAGGGGGGGGAAATGGGGGGAGAAGGGGTGGAATGGGGGGGAATGGGGGGAGAAAAGGGGGGGAAAAAGGGGGGTTAAAAGGGGGGGGGAATTTGGGGGAGAAAAAGGGGGGGGGAAAGGGGGGAAAAAGGGGGGGAAAAGGGGGGGAAATGGGGGGGGAAATGGGGGGGGGGGAAAAGGGGGGAAATGGGGGTTTGGGATGGGTGGAAATTGGGGGGGAAGGGGTGAAGGGGGGTGGGGAAGGGGGAGGGTGGAGGGGTGGGGAAAAAGGGGGGGGAAAAGGGGAGAAAAGGGGGAAAAGGGGGTGGGGAGGGGGGGGAATGGGGGGAAAGGAAAAAAAAAGGGGGAAAATGGGGGAAACCCAGAGGGGGAAAAGGGGGAAAGGGGGGGAATATTTTGGGGGGGGGGATGGGGGGGGGAATGGGGGGGGGGGAAAAAAAGGGGGGAGTAAAAAGGGTGGGAAAAATTTTTTTTTGGGGGGGGAAAGAAGGGGGGAAAAAGTGGGGGGGGAAAGGGGGTGGAATGGGGGAAAGGGGGGGAGAAAAAGGGGGGGAAAAAAAAGGGGGGGGATGGGGGAAGAAAGGGGGAGAAAAAGGGTGGGAATGGGGGAGAAAGAAAGGGGGAGAAATGGGGGGGGAAGGGGTGGAAATGGGGGAAAGGGGGGGAATGGGTGGGGAATTGGGGGGGGGAAAAGGGGGGGAAAAAAGGGGGAAAGGGGAAAGGGGGGGTTTTTGGGGGGGGGAAAGGGGGGGAAAAAAGGGGGGGAAAGGGGGGGAAAAAAAGGGGGAGAAAAAAATTGGGGGAGAAGGGATGGAAATGGGGAAAAATTTGGGGGGGGAATGGGGGGGTAATGGGGGGGAAAAAATGGGGGGGAAAAGGGGGGAAAAGGGGGGAGAAATGGGTGGGAATTTTGGGGAGAGAAAATTTGGGGAAAAAAAGGGGGGAAACAAGGGGGGATGAAAGGGGTGGAAAAAGGGGAAAAGGGGGGAGAAATGGGTGGGAATGGGGGGAGAAAAAAGGGGGAGAAATGGGTGGGAATGGGGGGGGGAAAAAAAAAAAGGGGGAGAAAGGATGGGAATGGGGGGAGAAATGGGGGGAAAAGGGGGGGGGAAATGGGTGGGGAATGGGGGGGTAATGGGGGAAGAAGTGGGGGGGAGAAGGGGGGGGGAAATGGGTGGAATTTGGGGGGAGAGAGGGGGAGAAAAGGGGGGGGGAAATGGGTGGGAAAAGGGGGGTAAAAGGGGGGGAAAAAGGGGGGGGGAAAAGGGGGGGGGGAGGGGGGGGGGGGGGGGGAAAGGGGGGAGAAATGGGAGGGAATGGGGGGAAAATTAAAGGGGGAAAAAAAAAGGGGGGGGGGGGGGGGGGGGGGGGGGGAGGGGGGGGGGGGAAATGGGGGGGGGGGGGGGGGGGGGGCGGGGGGGGGCGGGGGGGGGGGGGGGGGGTGGGGGGGGGGCCGGGGGGGTGGGGGGGGGGGGGGGGGGGGGGGGGAAGGGGGGGGGGGGGGGGGGGGGGGGGGGGGGGGGGGGTTTTGTGGGGGAAAAATTTGGGGGCGGGGGAAAATGGGGGGGGAAGGGGGGGAAAAGGGGGGAAATGGGGGGGGTTGGGGGGGGAAAAAAATGGGGGAAAAGATGGGGGAAAAAAGGGGGAAATTGGGGGGGAAATGGGGGGAAAAATGGGGGAAAGGGGGGGGGGGAGGGGGGGGAAAATGGGGGGGGGGTTTTTTGGGGAAAAATGGGGGGGGAAAGGGGGAAAAAAAAAGGGTTTTTTTGCTGTTTTTTCCCCATTTTTTTTTAATTTTTCCTCCATTTTTTCCCCATTTTTCCCCATTTTTTTCCCCCCCCCCTTTTTTTTCCCTTTTTTTTTGCTGTTTTTCCCCCTTTTTTTTTTTATATTTTTCCCCATTTTTCCCAGTTTTTTTCCCCATTTTTTCCCCCAATTTTTTCATTTTTCCCAATTTTTCCCCCCAACCTTTTTTTTTTCCCAATTTTTTTTTCCCAAAAATTTTTCCCTTTTTTTTTTCTTTTCCCAAATTTTTCCCTTTTTCTCCCCCTTAAATTTTTTTTCCCCTTTTTTTTCCCCTTTTCAAAATTTTTCCCATGGGTCTCCGGGGGGGTTTGCTCTTTGCTGTGATTTTCCCCACCCGGAATCAGAAAAAATTTCAGGGTCAACGTTGACGCAAAGGGCCCGGGAACAACAAAATATATCAAATTATTCCCTTTAATCCCGCTTGGTTTTTTCCATTTATTCTCTTTTTTTTCCCCATTTATTTTCCCAAAAATTTATTTCCTTTTTTCTCTGATTTTTTTCCCCTTTTTTTCTCCAATTTTCCTATTTTTTTGTGGGGGGTTTTTTCCCCAATTTCCCATTTTTTCCCTCTTTTATTCCCTTTTTTCCCTCATTTTTCCCATTTTTTCCCATTTATTTCCAGTTTTTCCCCCCTTTATTCCCCCTTTTATTCCCATTTTTTCCCATTTTCCTGTGGTTTTTTCCCCCAGTTTTCCTATTTTTTTGTGGGGTTTTTTTTCCAATTTCCCCAATTTTTCCCTCATTTTATTCCCATTTTTCCCCTCCTGTTTATTCCCATTTTTTCCCATTTTTCCCCCCATTTATCCCCTTTTTTCTGGGGTTTATTTCCCATTTATTTCCCAGTTTTTCCCTCCATTTATTCCCATTTTATTCCCATTTTATTCTCATTTTTTCCCCATTATTCCATTTTTCCTGTTATTTTTCCCCATTTTATTCCCATTTTCCTGTGGTTTTTTTCCCATTTTTTCCCCATTTATTCCCATTTTTCCTGTTATTTTTTCCCCATTTTCTCCCATTTTATTCCCATTTTCCTGTGGTTTTTTTCCCATTTTTTCCCACCTTTCTTTTCCTATTTATTTCCATTTTTCTCTGGGTTTTTTCCCCATTTTTTGTCCCATCATTTCCCATTTTCTTCCCAATTTTATCCCAATTTTTTCCCTTTTTTTCTCCTTTTTTGCCCTCTATTTTTTCCCATTTATTCCAATTTTTCCCTTTTTTTCCTCCTTTTTTGTCCCTTATTTTCCCTCTATTTTTTCCCATTTATTCCAATTTTTTTCTTATTTTTTCCCCATTCCTCCCTTTTATTCCTCCGAGCCCTTTCTCCCTTCCCTGTTAATCCCTTTTTTAATCCCATTTTTTCTCAATTTTTTCTCCCTTTTTCCTCCCTTTTTCCCTCCCTTTTTTCTCTTTTTTCCCCATTTTTTCCTCTTTTTTCCTTCCCTTTTTCCTCCCTTTTTTCTTTTGTTTTTCCCTTTATTTCTCAATTTTTCCTCCCTTTTTCCTCTTTTTTTCCCTCAATTTTTTCTCCTTTTTTCCCATTTTTCCTCCTTTTTTCCCTTTTTTTCCCCATTTTTTTTCTCCTTTTTCCCTCCTGTTTCCCCATTTTTTTTCCCTTTTTTCTCCTTTTTTCCCATTTTTTCTCAATTTTTCCTCCCTTTTTCCTCCCTTTTTTCTCTTTTTTTCCCAATTTTTTTGTTCAATTTTTTCCCCATTTTTTTCTCCCTCTTTTCTCTTTTTTCCCCACTTTTTTCTCAATTTTTTCTCCCTTTTTTCTCTTTTTTTTCCTCCCTTTTTCCTCTTTTTTTCCCCTTTTTTTTTTTTTTTTTTTTTTCCCCTTTTTTCCCCTTTTTTCCCCTCCCCTTTTTTCTCTTTTTTTTCTCCCTTTTTTCTCTTTTTTCCTCCCATTTTTTTTCTCCATTTTTCTCCCTTTTTCCCCATTATTTTTCCCAATTTTTTCTCTTTTTTTCCTCCCTTTTTTCTCTTTTTTTTTCCCATTTTCCCCTCAATTTTCTTATTTTTTCCTCCTTTTTCCTTTTTTTCCTCTTTTTTCCTCAATTTTTTTCTCTTTTTTCCCATTTTTTCTCCCTTTTTTCTCTTTTTTCCTCCCATTTTTTTCTCCCTTTTTCCTCCCTTTTTTTTCCTTTTTTCCCCATTTTTTCCTCAATTTTTTCTCCTTTTTTTCTCTTTTTTTCCCCATTTTTTTTCCCATTTCCCCTCCCTTTTTCCCATTCCCCCCGTGGTTTATTGCGATTCCCTCAGGCCCCGCCCCCTCGGGTCCGGATAAATCCCGGGCGGAGCCTCCGGGCGGGCCCGAGCGGGACCGGAGCCAGCGGAGCCACCGAGAGCAGGTAAATCCCAAAATATCCCTAAAAATCCCAAAATATCCCGAAAAATCCCGAAAAAACCCCAAAATAATCCCCGGGAAAAAATCCCCAAAAAAATCCCCAAAAAATCCTGGAAAAAAATCCCATCAAAATGGGAAAAACAGCCTTAAAAATCCATTAAAAATCATTTAAAAATCAAAATTAAATTCAAATAAAATGAAATTAAATTCAATTAAAATTTAAAAATCCCCAAAAAATCCTGGAAAAAAATCCCATCAAAATGGGAAAAAAAACCTTAAAAATCCATTAAAAATCCTTTTAAAATTCAAATAATCAAATAAATGAAATTAATGTAATTTTTTAAAAACCCCGGAAAAAACCCCCAAAAAAACCCAAAAAAACCGAAAAAATCCCCTCAAATGGAAAACAGCCTTAAAAAAACATTAAATCCTTTTAAAATTCAAATAAATTCAATTTAAAAAGAAATTAAATTCAAATTAAAAAATCCCCGGGAAAAAAACTAAAAAAAAACCCTTTTAAAAAGGAAAAAACAGACTTAAAATTCCATAAAAATCCTTTTAAAATTCAAATAAATTCAAATAAAATTAAATTAAATACAATTTTAAAAATCCCAAAAAAATCCTTGGAAAAAATCCCATCAAAATGGGAAAAAAAGCCTTAAAAATCCATTAAAAATCCTTTTAAAATTCAAATAAATTCAAATAAAATGAAATTAAATTAAAATTTAAAAAATCCCCAGAAAAATACTAAAATTTTTTTTTTTTTAAAAATCCCCAAATCCTTTAAAAAACCCCAAAAAGAATCCCCTAAAAAATCGGAATAAAGCCTTAAAATCCTTTAAAAATGCTTTTAAAAAAGCCTTTAAAATGCTAAAAAAATCGAAATAAAATTAAATTAAAATTAATTTAATAAAATAAAATTAAATAAAATTTTAAAATCCTCAGAAAAATGCTAAAAAAAATTTATTAAAGTAAAAACCCCCTAAAAAATCCCAAAAATATCCCATAAAATGCGCCAATAAATGGCCTTAAAAATACCCCAAAAATCCTAAAAAAACCCCAAAAAATCAAAAACAAATCCCAATAAATGACCCTAAAAAACCCCAAAAAATCCTAAAAAAATCCCAATAAATGGCCCCAAAAAAACCCCAAAAAATCCCATAAAATGCACCAATAATTGGCCCTAAAAAAAAACCCAAAAAATCCCATAAAATCTCCAAAAAATCCTAAAAAAAATCCCAATAAATGGCCCTAAAATAACCCAAAAAATGCCATAAAATGCCCAAAAAATACCGAAAAAAAACCCCAAAATCCTCCAAAAATACCAAAAAAATCCCAATAAATGGTCCTAAAAATCCCAAAAAAATCCCAATAAATGCAAAAAAAAACCAAAAAAATCCCAATAAATGGCCCTAAAATAACCCAAAAAATGCTAAAGAAATTCAAAATAATCCCATAAAAAACCCCAAAAAATCCCATAAAATTCCCAAAAAAATCCCATAAAATCTCATAAATGTCCCAAAAAAACCCAAAAAACCCCAAAAAATCCTAAAAAATTCCCAATAAATGGCCCGAAAAAACCTCCAAAATATCCCATAAAATGCCTTAAAAAAACCCCAAAAAATCCCAATAAATGGCCCTAAAAAACCCCAAAAAATCCCATAAAATGCCCCAAAAAATACCCAAAAAATTCCATAAAATACCCAAAAAATCCCAATAAATGGCCCCAAAAATACCCAAAAAAATCCCATAAAATGCCCCAATAATTGGCCCTAAAAAACCCAAAAAAAATCCCATAAAATGCCCAAAAAAATACACAAAAAATTCCATAAAATACCCCAAAAAACCCCAATAAGTGGCCCAAAAATACCCCAAAAAATCCCATAAAATGCCCCAATAATTGGCCCTAAAAAAACCCAAAAAAATCCCATTAAATGCCCCAAAAAATCCTAAAAAATCCCAATAAATGGCCCCAAAAATACCCAAAAAAATCCCATAAAATCTCAATAAATGGCCCTAAAAAAAACCCAAAAAAACCCAAAAAATTCAAAAAAATCCCATAAAATACCCCAAAAAATCCCAAAAAAATCCCAATAAATGGCCCTAAAAAACCCCCAAAAAATCCCAATAAATGGCCCTAAAAAAAACCCCAAAAATCCCCATAAAATGCCCCCAAAAACCCCATAAAATGCCCCAAAATTCCTTTAAAAATCCCAATAAATGGCCCTAAAAACCCCAAAAAAACCTTAAAAATCCCAATAAATGTCCTCAAAAACCCCCAAAAATCCTGAAAATCTCAATAAATGGCCATAAAAAACCCCCAAAAAAATCCCATAAAATGACCCTAAAAATCCCACAAAATGCCAATAAATCCCTTAAAACTCCCCCAAAAATCCTCAAAAAATCCCAATAAATCCCCCAAAAAAATACCAAAAAAATCCCAAAAATCCCCCAAAAATCCCCAAGAAATCCCCATAAATGGCCCTAAAAAAAGCCCAAAAAATCTTAAAAAATCCCAATAAATGGCCCTAAAAGAACCCCAAAAATCCTAAAAAAATCCAAAAAATGACCCTAAAAACATCCCGAAAATGCCCCAAAAATTCCTAAAAAATCCCAATAAATGGCCCTAAAAATTCCAAAAATTCCTAAAATAATCCCAATAAATGGCCCTAAAAGAACCCCAAAAATCCTAAAAAAATCCCAATAAATGGCCCTGAAAACCTCCAAAAATCCTTAAAAATCCCAATAAATGGCCCTTAAAAATCCCCAAAAAATCCAAAAATGGCCCTAAAAAAACCCGAAAAAATCCCATAAAATACCCCAAAATTCGCCAAAAATCAAAAAAAAAATCCAAAAAAAACCCCAAAAATCCTAAAATAATTTAAAATAATCCCATTTAAAAAAAAACCAAACCCCCACTAAATCCCGATTTTATTTTTATTTTTGGGGTTTCTCAGCCGTGATGGGGCTGCTGCTGCTGCTTTTGGGGTTTTTGCTCTGCGGCCCCGCGGGAGCTTCGGGGCCGGGCTGGAGAAATCCCGAATGCCAACGGGGGAGCGAGGCCGGAGCCACGGTGAGATTTGGGGTTTTGGGGTTCAAATCCTAAAAAATAGCCACAAAAAATACCCCAAAAAATCCCAAAAAATCCCGCAAAAAATGCCAAAAATATCCCCAAAATTCCCAAGAAAATTCCCCAAAAAATCCCGAAAAAATCCCAAAAAAACCCCCCAAAAAATTCCCAAAAAAATCCCGAAAAAAATCCCAAAAATTGAGGGATTTGGGGTTTGGGGTTTTTGGGGATTTGGGGTTGGGGTTTGGGGTTTTGGGGTTCAAATCCTAAAAAATAATCCAGAAAAATTTGCAAAAAAATCCCGCAAAAAATGCCAAAAATATCCCCAAAATTCCCCAAAAAATCCCGAAAAAATCCCGAAAAAATCCTGAAAAAATCCCGAAAAAATCCCAAAAAAATCCCAAAAATTTGAAGGATTTGGGGGTTTTGGGGTTTGGGGGTTCAAATCCTATAAAATATCCGAGAAAAATCCCCAAAATTCCCAAGAAAATCCCAAAAAATCCCGAAAAAAATCCCAATAATTTGAGGGATTTGGGGTTTTGGGGTTTGGGGTTTGGGGTTTTGGGGTTCAAATCCTAAAAAATAGCCCAGAAAAATTTGCAAAAAAATCCCCAAAAAATCACCAAAATTCCCAAGAAAATCCCCCAAAAATCCCCCCAAAAATCCCGAAAAAATCCCGAAAAATCCAGAAAAAAATCCCAAAAATTTGAGGGATTTGGGGTTTTGGGGTTTGGGGTTTTGGGGTTCAAATCCTAAAAAATAGCCCAAAAAATATCCCAAAAAATATCCAAAAAAATCCCAAAAATCCAGAAAAAAATCCCCAAAAATCCAGAAAAAAATCCCAAAAATTGAGGGATTTGGGGTTTTGGGGTCTTTGGGGTTTTGGGGTTCAAATCCTAGAAAAGATCCCAAAAAATATCCCAAAAAATGTCCCAAAAAATCCAGAAAAAAATCCCCAAAAATCCAGAAAAAATCCCCAAAAATCCAGAAGAAAAATCCCAAAAATTGAGGGATTTGGGGTTTGGGGTTTTGGGGTTCAAATCCTAAAAAATAGCCCAGAAAAATCCCCCCAAAAATCCAATAAAATCCCCAAAATTCCCAAGAAAATCCCCGAAAAAATAATAAAAAAATCCCCAAAAAAAAATCCCAAAAATTTGAGGGATTTGGGATTTGGGGTTTTGGGGTTTGGGGGTTCAAATCCTAAAAAATAGCCCAGAAAAATTTGCAAAAAAATCCCCCAAAAATGCCAAAAATATCCCCAAAATTCCCAAAAAAATCCCGAAAAAATCCCGAAAAAAATCCCAAAAATTGAGGGATTTGGGGTTTTGGGGTTCAAATCCTAAAAAATAGCCCAGAAAAATTTACAAAAAATTCATTAAGTCGCCGCCTCCAATAGGCAAACTCGCAGCACCAATATACCACGGCAATGTGTGGTATATCAACTTCTTTTTTAAAACAACTGTCAATTTTGAAACACTGGTCTATAAAATTATGAATTGCTCCTTCTCTTATTTGTGCTATAGCCAATAGAGCAAAAACCAATTGATCTAAGTTCTTAATTAATCTAATTAATATAAATTAGATTAATTATAATTAATATAAATCATGTTCCAACAATATCAATAAATTATTAATCCTTCTTAATAAATCGGGGTTAATGGAAATCACGTTCTGACAATATTAATAAATTATTAATCCTTCTTAATAAATCGGGGTTAATATAAATCTTGTTCCAACAATACTAACAAATTAGTAATCCTTCTTATAAATCGGGGTTAATATAAATCACGTTCCAACAATATTAATAAATTATTAATCCTTCTTAATAAATCAGGGTTAATGTAAATCACGTTCCAACAAGATTAATAAATTATTAATCCTTCTTAATAAATCGGGGTTAATATAAATCACGTTCCAAAAATATTAATAAATTATTAATCCTCCTTAATAAATCGTGGTTAATATAAATCTCGTTCCGACAATAGTAACGAATTATTAATCCTTCTTAATAAATCAGGGTTAATATAAATCAAGTTCCGACAATATTATTAAATTATTAATCCCCTTAATAAATCGGGGTTAATGTAAATCACGTTCCAACAATATTAATAAATTATTAATCCTTCTTAATAAATCGGGGTTCATGGAAATCACGTTCTGACAATATTAATAAATTATTAATCCTTCTTAATAATCGGGGTTAATGGAAATCACGTTCCGACAATATTAACAATATATTAATCCTTCTTAATAAATCAGAGTTAATATAAATCACGTTCCAACCATATTAATGAATTATTAATCCTTCTTAATAAATCGGGGTTAATATAAATCACGTTCCGACAATACTAATAAATTAGAATCCTTCTTAATAAATCGGGGTTAATATAAATGATGTTCCAACAATATTAATGAATTATTAATCCTCCTTAATAAATCGGGGTTAATGTAAATCACGTTCCAACAATATTAATGAATTATTAATCCTTCTGTTCTGTTATGTTTGCCCAATTATCCCGTCATTAAAAAAAGCCAAACAATATTAAAAACAGTAACAATTTGAATGAAATAATTAAAATATATATATATATAATCAGGGATAATTTGGTTCCAATAATAGCGCATAAGCAAATATCAAAGCAATAAGTCCCTTATAATTAGCATTTTCTTGGACCTGTTATGTTTGCCCAATTATCCCATCATTAAGGAGAACCGAACAATATTAAAAATAGTAACAATTTGAATGAAATAATTAAAAAATATATAAATATAAATCAGGGATAATTTGGTTCCAATAATTCCAAACAACTTTTAACTATTAACTATTTTATTATTCTCAAATATTAATTACTGTATCAATTTTTATCAGCATGAATCATATTTATTTATCACACTAAATTTTGGATTTCCGCCTTCCAGGCGTGCACGGGCTCGTGCCGGGCCCGGATTTCCCTGGAATCTCCATTTCCTCGCGTTTCTCCAAGGAATCACCAAATTTGTGAATTCCCAAATTCCAGAGGGGTCCAGAATTCCAAATTTTTCCCAAAATTCTCCAACTTCCAGAGGGTCCCAATTCCCCCCATTCCCAAGTGATTCCCAACCGAAATAAGTCACCAAAAATTCACAAAAAAAATCACAAAAAAGTAGGAATTCCACCCCAAAATTCCCTAACTTTTGGATTTCCTCATTCCAGGCGTGCTCGGGCTCGTGCCGGGCCCGGATTTCCCTGGAATCTCCATTTCCTCGCGTTTCTCCAAGGAATCACCAAATTTGTGAATTCCCAAATTCCAAATTTTCCCCAAAATTCTCCAACTTCCAGAGGGTCCCAATTCCCCCCATTCCCAAGTGATTCCCAACCGAAATAAGTCAAAAATTCACAAAAAACATCACAAAAGATCACAAAAAAGTAGGAATTCCACCCCAAAATTCCCTAACTTTTGGATTTCCTCATTCCAGACGTGCTCGGCTCGTGCCGGGCCCGGATTTCCCTGGAATCTCCATTTCCTCGCGTTTCTCCAAGGAATCACCGAATTTGTGAATTCCCAAATTCCAGAGGGGGGTCCAGAATTCCAAATTTTTTCCAAAATTCTCCAACTTCCAGAGGGTCCCAATTCCCCCATTCCCAAGTGATTCCCAACCGAAATAAATCACCGAAAATTCACCAAAAAAATCACAAAATATCACAAAAAAGTAGGAATTCCACCCAAAATTCCCTAATTTTGGATTTCCTCATTCCAGGCGTGCTCGGGCTCGTGCCGGGCCCGGATTTCCAAGGAATCACCAAATTTGTGAATTCCCAAATTCCAGAGGGTCCAGAATTCCGAATTTTCCCAAAATTCTCCAACTTCCAGAGGGTCCCAATTCCCCATTCCCAACCGAAATCAGTCACCAAAAATTCACCAAAAAAAACCACAAAAGATCACAAAAAAGTAGGAATTCCACCCCAAAATTCCCTAACTTTTGGATTTCCTCATTCCAGGCGTGCTCGGGCTCGTGCCGGGCCCGGATTTCCAAGGAATCACCAAATTTGTGAATTCCCAAATTCCAGAGGGGTCCAGAATTCCAAATTTTTCCCAAAATTCTCCAACTTCCAGAGGGTCCCAATTCCCCCCATTCCCAAGTGATTCCCAACCGAAATAAATCACCGAAAATTCACCAAAAAAATCACAAAAGATCACAAAAAAGTAGGAATTCCACCCCAAAATTCCCTAACTTTTGGATTTCCTCATTCCAGGCGTGCTCGGGCTCGTGCCGGGCCCGGATTTCCCTGAAATCTCCATTTCCTCGCGTTTTCTCCAAGGAATCACCAAATTTGTGAATTCCCAAATTCAAATTTTCCAAAATTCTCCAACTTCCAGAGGGTCCCAATTCCCCCGTTCCCAAGTGATTCCAACCGAAATAAGTCACCGAATAAGTCAAAAATTCCCAACGAAATAAGTCAAAAATTCACAAAAAAAAATCACAAAAGATCACAAAAAGTAGGAATTCCACCCAAAATTCCCTAAATTTGGATTTCCTCATTCCAGGCGTGCTCGGGCTCGTGCCGGGCCGGATTTCCCTGGAATCACCAAATTTGTGAATTCCCAAATTCCAGAGGGGTCCAGAATTCCAAAATTTTCCCAAAATTCTCCAACTTCCAGAGGGTCCCAATTCCCCCCATTCCCAAGTGATTCCCAACCGAAATAAGTCACCGAAATAAGTCAAAAATTCCCAACCGAAATAAGTCAAAAATTCACCAAAAAAAATCACAAAAGATCACAAAAAAAGTAGGAATTCCACCCCAAAATTCCCTAACTTTTGGATTTCCGCCTTCCAGGCGTGCTCGGGCTCGTGCCGGGCCCGGATTTCCCTGGAATCTCCATTTCCTCGCGTTTCTCCAAGGAATCACCAAATTTGTGAATTCCAAATTCCAGAGGGGTCCAGAATTCCAAATTTTTCCCAAAATTCTCCAACTTCCAGAGGGTCCCAATTCCCCCATTCCCAACCGAAATAAGTCACCAAAAATTCACAAAAAAAAATCACAAAAGATCACAAAAAGTAGGAATTCCACCCCAAAATTCCCTAACTTTTGGATTTCCTCATTCCAGGCGTGCTCGGGCTCGTGCCGGGCCCGGATTTCCCTGGAATCTCCATTTCCTCGCGTTTCTCCAAGGAATCACCGAATTTGTGAATTCCCAAATTCCAGAGGGGGGTCCAGAATTCAAATTTTACCCAAAATTCTCCAACTTCCAGAGGGTCCCAATTCCCCCATTCCCAACCGAAATAAGTCAAAAATTCACCAAAAAAAATCACAAAAGATCACAAAAAAGTAGGAATTCCACCCCAAAATTCCCTAACTTTTGGATTTCCTCATTCCAGGCGTGCTCGGGCTCGTGCCGGGCCCGGATTTCCCTGGAATCTCCATTTCCTCGCGTTTCTCCAAGGAATCACCACATTTGTGAATTCCCAAATTCCAGAGGGGTCCAGAATTCCAAATTTTCCCCAAAATTCTCCAACTTCCAGAGGGTCCCAATTCCCCCATTCCCAAGTGATTCCCGACCGAAATAAGTCACCAAAAATTCACAAAAAAATCACAAAAAGTAGGAATTCCACCCAAAATTCCCTAACTTTTGGATTTCCTCGTTCCAGGCATGCTCGGGCTCGTGCCGGGCCCGGATTTCCCTGGAATCTCCATTTCCTCGCGTTTCTCCAAGGAATCACCGAATTTGTGAATTCCCAAATTCCAGAGGGGGGTCCAGAATTCCAAATTTTTTCCAAAATTCTCCAACTTCCAGAGGGTCTCCATTCCTCGCGTTTCTCCAAGGAATCACCAAATTTGTGAATTCCCAAATTCCAGAGGGGTCCAGAATTCCAAATTTTTCCCAAAATTCTCCAACTTCCAGAGGGTCCCAATTCCCCCATTCCCAACCGAAATAAGTCACCAAAAATTCACAAAAAAAATCACAAAAAAGTAGGAATTCCACCCCAAAATTCCCTAACTTTTGGATTTCCTCATTCCAGGCGTGCTCGGGCTCGTGCCGGGCGCAGATTTCCTTGGAATCTCCACTTTTTCCCGGGAATTCCGCGCAGCCCCAGCCGCCGTCGGCGTCGCTCCGGCGTTACGTCATGCGCCACTTCCGGTGGAACAACTTCAACCCCAAAAACGCCACCAACGAGCCCGGAAAGCGCGAAAACGAGGAAGAGGAGGGCGGAAAATTCCGGAATGATGATGATGGGATGTTGGGATTTTTGGGAAAAGGCGGGAAGCGCTCGTATTCCATGGAGCACTTCCGGTGGGGGAAACCGGTGGGGCGCAAGAGGCGCCCGGTGAAGGTTTATCCCAACGGGGCCAACGAGGAGGAGGAGGAGGAGGAGGAGAATTCCCGGGTGTGGGAGTTGCGGAGGGATGAACCCCCCGAGGAGGAGGAGGAGGATGAGGAGGATGAGGAGGAGGAAGAGGAGCCGGGGTTGCCGTGGGGGTCCCGGCAGCAGAAGCGCTATGGGGGGTTCATGGGCTCCGAGGGGGCGCGGCCGCCGCTGCTGACGCTCTTCAGGAACGCCATCGGCAGGGGCCTGCCCAAGGGCGGGCAGTGACGGGGAAAATGGGGAAAATTGCGGGGAAAATGGGAAAAAATCCCGGGAAAAATCGGGGAAATATTATGGGAAAAAATGGGAAAAATCCTGGGAAAAAATGGGAATAAAATGAGAAAAAGCCTGGGAAAAAATGGGAAATTATTGGCAAAAAGCCTGGGAAAAAATGTGAAAAAAATGGGGAAAATCCTGGAGAAATCCTCAGGAAAAATTCCGGGGAAAATCCAGGGGGAAATGGGAAAAAGCCCGGAAAAATCCTGGGGAAAAAATGGTGAAAAAATGGGGAAAAAACGGGAAAAATTCCGGGAAAATTCCGGGGAATAAAAGGGAAAAATCCTGGGGAAAAAACAGGAAAAAATGGGAAAAAGCCTGGGAAAAAATGGGAAAAAATGGGGAAAAATCCCGGGGAAAATCTGGGGGAAAATGGGGGAAAATCCCGGGAAAAATCGGGGGAAAATTATGGGAAAAAATGAGAAAAACCCGGGGAAAATCTGGGAAAAAATGGGGAAAAATCCTGGGAAAATCTGGGGGAAAATGGGAAAAATCCTGGGAAAAAAATGGGGAAAAAATGGGAAAAAATGGTAAAGATCCTTGGGAAAAAAAGGGAAAAATCCTGGGAAAAAATGGGAAAAATCCTGGGAAAAATCTGGGGAAAATCCTGGGAAAAAATAGGAAAAATCCTGGGAAAAAATGGGAAAAAAATGGAAAAAAAAGGGAAAAATCCTGGGAACAAACGGGCAAACCAAGGGAAAGCAAGAGGCGCCCGGTGAAGGTTTATCCCAACGGGGCCAACGAGGAGGAGGAGGAGGAGGAGGAGAATTCCCGGGTGTGGGAGTTGCGGAGGGATGAACCCCCCGAGGAGGAGGAGGAGGATGAGGAGGATGAGGAGGAGGAAGAGGAGCCGGGGTTGCCGTGGGGGTCCCGGCAGCAGAAGCGCTATGGGGGGTTCATGGGCTCCGAGGGGGCGCGGCCGCCGCTGCTGACGCTCTTCAGGAACGCCATCGGCAGGGGCCTGCCCAAGGGCGCCCACTGAGATAAGGGAAAAGTCCAGGGAAAAACTGGGAAAAAATCCCGGGAAAAATCGGGGAAATATTATGGGAAAAAATGGGGAAAAACTGGAATAAAATGGGAAAAATCCTGGAAAAAAATGGCAAAAAAATGGCAAAATATGGCAAAAAAATGGCAAAAAAATGGCAAAAAGCCTGTGAAAAATGGGAAAAATCCTGGGAAAAAACGGGGGGAAAAAGAGGGAAAAATTTGGGTAAAAAATTGGGAAAAATGGGAAAAATCCTGGGGAGAAAATGGGAAAAAATCAGGGAAAAATTATGAGAAATAAAGTGAAAAAAATGAGAAAAATCTGGGGAAAAAAATGGGAAAAATCCTGGGAAAAAATGGGGAAAAAATGGTAAAAATCCTAGGAAAAAAAATGGGAAAAAATGGGTAAAATCCTTGGGAAAAAAAAGGGAAAATCCTGGGAAAATCGTGGGAAAAAAATGGAAAAAATCCTTGGGAAAAAAAAGGGAAAATCCTGGGAAAATCGTGGGAAAAAAATGGAAAAAAATGGGAAAAATCCTGGGAACAAACGGGCAAACCAAGGGAAAGCAAGAGGCGCCCGGTGAAGGTTTATCCCAACGGGGCCAACGAGGAGGAGGAGGAGGAGGAGGAGGAGAATTCCCGGGTTTGGGAGTTGCGGAGGGATGAACCCCCCGAGGAGGAGGAGGAGGAGGAGGAGGATGAGGAGGAGGAAGAGGAGCCGGGGTTGCCGTGGGGGTCCCGGCAGCAGAAGCGCTATGGGGGGTTCATGGGCTCCGAGGGGGCGCGGCCGCCGCTGCTGACGCTCTTCAGGAACGCCATCGGCAGGGGCCTGCCCAAGGGGGGCAGTGAGACAAGGGAAAAGTCCAGGAAAACACTGGAAAAAATGCCGGGAAAAATCGGGGAAATATTATGGGAAAAAACTGGAATAAAATGGGAAAAATCCTGGAAAAAAAAGTCAAAAAAATGGCAAAAATATGGCAAAAATATGGCAAAAAAATGACAAAAAGCATGGGAAAAAATGGGGAAAATTCTGGGGAAAATGGGAAAAATCCTGGGAAAAAACGGGGAAAAATCAGGGGAAAATTATGGGAAAAAATGGGAATAAAATGGAAAAAATCCTGGAAAAAAATGGCAAAAAAATGGCAAAATATGGCCAAAAAAATGGCAAAAAAATTACAAAAATCATGGGAAAAAATGGGGAAAATTCCGGGGAAAATGGGAAAAATCCTGGAAAAAAATGGGAAAAAATGGGGAAAAATTCCAGGAATATTCCAGACAAAAAAGGGAAAAATCCTGGGAAAAAATGGGAAAAAAATTGGGAAAAGTCAGGGGGAAAAAATGGGAAATATCCTGGGAAAAAATTGGGGAGAAAACGGAGAAAAAAAGGGAAAAATCATGGGGAAAAAACGGGGGAAAAAAAAGGGAAAAATTCGGGTAAAAAATTGGGAAAAACCAGGGAAAAACGGGAAAAATCGGGGAAAAATTATGGGAAACAAAGGGGAAAAAATGAGAAAAATCCTGGGAAAATTCCTGGGAAAAAAATGGGAAAAATCCTGGGAAAAAAACGGCAAAAAATGGGAAAAATCCTGGAAAAAACGGGCAAACCAAGGGAAAGCAAGAGGCGCCCGGTGAAGGTTTATCCCAACGGGGCCAACGAGGAGGAGGAGGAGGAGGAGGAGAATTCCCGGGTGTGGAGTTGCGGAGGGATGAACCCCCCGAGGAGGAGGAGGAGGATGAGGAGGATGAGGAGGAGGAAGAGGAGCCGGGGTTGCCGTGGGGGTCCCGGCAGCAGAAGCGCTATGGGGGGTTCATGGGCTCCGAGGGGGCGCGGCCGCCGCTGCTGACGCTCTTCAGGAACGCCATCGGCAGGGGCCTGCCCAAGGGCGGGCACTGAGACAAGGGAAAAGTCCAGGGAAAAACACTGGGAAAAATCCCTGGAAAAATCGGGGAAATATTATGGGAAAAAATGGGAAAAATCCTGGGAAAAAACAGAAATAAAATGGGAAAAAAATGGCAAAAAGGCTTGGAAAAATGAGAATAAAATGGGAAAAATCCTGGAAAAATGGGAAAAATTCCGGGGAAAATCCGGGAAAATTATGGGAAAAGACCAGGAAAAATCGGGGGAAAATCCTGGGAAAAAATTATGGGGAAAAATCGGGGAATAATCATGGGAAAAAATGGGAAAAATCCTGGGTAAAAACGGGAATAAAATGGGAAAAATCCTGGAGAAAATGGGAAAAAAATGGCAAAAAGGCTGGGAAAAAATGGGGAAAAGACGGGGAAAAAATGGGAATGAAAATGGGAATGAAAATGGGAATAAAGTGGGAATAAAATGGGAAAAATCCTGGAAAAAATGGGGAAAAATCCCGGGAAAAATCGGGGGAAAATTATGGGAAAAAACAGGAAAAATATGGGAAAAAATCCTGGGAAAAATCTGGGGGAAAATGGGAAAAATCCCGGGGAAAATCGGGGGAAATTATGGTAAAAAATGGGAAAAATCCTAGGAAAAATCCGGGGGAAAAAAAGGGAAAAATCAGGGGAAAAAATGGAAAAAATCCTAGGAAAAAATCTGGGAAAAAAATAGGAAAAATTCTGGGAAAAAATGAGGAAAAAACAGGGAAAAAACGGGAAAGAAAATGGGAAAAATCCTGGGAGAAAATAGGAAAAATCCTGGGAAAAAATGGGGAAAATCCTAGGAAAAAAATGGGGAAAAAATGCGTAAAAATGGTAAAAATCCTGGGAAAAAATGGGAAAAATCCTGGGAAAAATCTGGGAAAAAAATGGGAAAAATCCTGGGAAAAAATGGGAAAAATCCTGGGAACAAACGGGCAAACCAAGGGAAAGCAAGAGGCGCCCGGTGAAGGTTTATCCCAACGGGGCCAACGAGGAGGAGGAGGAGGAGGAGGAGAATTCCCGGGTGTGGGAGTTGCGGAGGGATGAACCCCCCGAGGAGGAGGAGGAGGATGAGGAGGATGAGGAGGAGGAAGAGGAGCCGGGGTTGCCGTGGGGGTCCCGGCAGCAGAAGCGCTATGGGGGGTTCATGGGCTCCGAGGGGGCGCGGCCGCCGCTGCTGACGCTCTTCAGGAACGCCATCGGCAGGGGCCTGCCCAAGGGCGGGCAGTGACGGGGAAAATGAGAAAAAATCACGGGAAAAATGGGAAAAAATCCCGGGAAAAATCGGGGAAATATAATGGGAAAAAATGGGAATAAAATGGGAAAAATCCTGGAAAAAAATGGCAAAAAAATGGCAAAATATGGCAAAAAAATGGCAAAAAAATGACAAAAAGCATGGGAAAAATGGGGAAAAAAAATGGGAAATATCCTGGGAAAAAATTGGGGGGAAAAAAGGGAAAAATTCGGGGAAAAATCCTGGGAAAAAACGGGGAAAAATTATGGGAAATAAAGGGGAAAAAAAAGAGAAAAATCTGGGGAAAAAAATGGGAAAATCCTGGGGAAAAATGGGAAAAAACCTGGGAAAATTCCAGGGAAAAAAATGGGAAAAAATCCTGGGAAAAAATGGGAAAAATCCTAGGGAAAAAAAAAAGGGAAAAAAATGGGCAAAAATGGTAAAAATCCTTGGGAAAAAAAGGGAAAAATCCTGAGGAAAATCTGGGAAAAAAATGGGTAAAAATGGTAAAAAGCCTTGGGAAAAAAAGGGAAAAATCCTGGAAAAAAAAGGGAAAAATCCTGGGAAAAAAATGGGAAAAAAAAGGGAAAAATCCTGGGAACAAACGGGCAAACCAAGGGAATGCAAGAGGCGCCCGGTGAAGGTTTATCCCAACGGGGCCAACGAGGAGGAGGAGGAGGAGGAGGAGAATTCCCGGGTGTGGGAGTTGCGGAGGGATGAACCCCCCGAGGAGGAGGAGGAGGATGAGGAGGATGAGGAGGAGGAAGAGGAGCCGGGGTTGCCGTGGGGGTCCCGGCAGCAGAAGCGCTATGGGGGGTTCATGGGCTCCGAGGGGGCGCGGCCGCCGCTGCTGACGCTCTTCAGGAACGCCATCGGCAGGGGCCTGCCCAAGGGCGGGCAGTGACGGGGAAAATGGGGAAAATTGGGGGGAAAATGGGAAAAAATCCCGGGAAAAATCTGGGGGAAATTCGGGAAAAATCGGGGAAAAAATGGAATAAAATGTGAAAAATCCTGGAAAAAACGGGAAAAAAATGGACAAAGGCTTGGAAAAAATGGGGAAAAGCCGGGGAAAAAACGGGGGAAAAAGGGAAAAATCCTGGGGAAATCCTGGGGGAAAAAATGGAAAAAAAGGGAAAATTCAGGGGAAAATTCCAAAAAAATCGGGAAAAGGAAAATGGGAAAAAATGGGAAACGGAAAAATGGGGAAAAAATGGAAATCGGGAAAAAAATGGGAAAAAAATGGGTAAAATCCTTGGGAAAAAAAGAGAAAAATCCTGGGAAAAAAATGGGAAAAAAAGGGAAAAATCCTGGAAAAAACGGGCAAACCAAGGGAAAGCAAGAGGCGCCCGGTGAAGGTTTATCCAACGGGGCCAACGAGGAGGAGGAGGAGGAGGAGGAGAATTCCGGGTGTGGGAGTTGCGGAGGGATGAACCCCCGAGGAGGAGGAGGAGGAGGAGGAGGAGGATGAGGAGGAGGAAGAGGAGCCGGGGTTGCCGTGGGGGTCCCGGCAGCAGAAGCGCTATGGGGGTTCATGGGCTCCGAGGGGCGCGGCCGCCGCTGCTGACGCTCTTCAGGAACGCCATCGGCAGGGGCCTGCCCAAGGGCGGGCAGTGACGGGGAAAATGGGGAAAAATCCCGGGAAAATGGGAAAAAATGCCGGGAAAAATCGGGGAAATATTATGGGAAAAAACTGGAATAAAATGGGAAAAATCCTGGAAAAAAAAGGCAAAAAAATGGCAAAATATGGCAAAAAAATGGCAAAAAAATGACAAAAAGCCTGTGAAAAATGGGGAAAAAAATGGGAAATATCCTGGGAAAAAATTGGGGAAAAAACGGGGAAAAATTATGGGAAATAAAGGGAAAAAAAAAGAAAAAAATCTGGGGAAAAACATGGGGAAAATCCTGGGAAAAAACCTGGGAAAGTTCCGGGGAAAAAATGGGAAAAAATCCTGGGAAAAAATGGGAAAAATCCTGGGAAAATTCCGGGAAAATTCCGGGGAAAAAAAGGGAAAAATCCTGGGAAAAATCCTGGGAAAAATCCTGGGGAAAAAACGGGGAAAAATCCTGGGAAAAATCTGGGAAAAAATGGGAAAAATCCTGGGAACAAACGGGCAAACCAAGGGAAAGCAAGAGGCGCCCGGTGAAGGTTTATCCCAACGGGGCCAACGAGGAGGAGGAGGAGGAGGAGGAGAATTCCGGGTTTGGGAGTTGCGGAGGGATGAACCCCCGAGGAGGAGGAGGAGGATGAGGAGGATGAGGAGGAGGAAGAGGAGCCGGGGTTGCCGTGGGGGTCCCGGCAGCAGAAGCGCTATGGGGGGTTCATGGGCTCCGAGGGGGCGCGGCCGCCGCTGCTGACGCTCTTCAGGAACGCCATCGGCAGGGGCCTGCCAAGGGCGGCAGTGAGACAAGGGAAAAGTCCAGGGAAAAATGGGAAAAAATCCGGGAAAATCGGGGAAATATTATGGGAAAAAATGGGAAAAATTGGGAAAAAAGAAATAAAATGGGAAAAAAATGGCAAAAAGTGGGAAAAATGGAATAAAATGGAAAAATCCGGAAAAAATGGGAAAAAATTCCGGGGAAAATCCGGGAAAATATGGGAAAAAACCAGGAAAAATACGGGAAAATCGGGAAAAAATGGGAAAAATGGGAAATCCGGAGAAATCCGGGGAAAAAATGGGAAAAATCTGAAAATGGGGAAAAACGGAGAAAAAAAGAGAAAAATCTGGGAAAAAAGGGAAGGAAAAAATTCGGAAAAAATGGGAAAAAAGGAAAAACGGAAAAATATGGGAAATAAGGAAAAAATGGGAAAAATCTGGGGAAAATGGTAAAATCTGGGAAAAAGAATAAAATGGAAAAATCCTGGGAAAAAAATGGGAAAAATGCTGGGAAAAAAACAGGAAAAAAAAGGGAAAAATCCAGGGAAAAATCCGGTAAAAATTATGGGGAAAAATCCCAGGAAAAATCGGGGAAAAATTATGGGAAAAAATGGGGAAAAAATCGCTGGAAAAATCGGGGAATAATTATGGGGAAGAATGGGAAAAATCCTGGGGAAAAAATGGGAATAAAATGGGAAAAATCCTGGAAAAAATGGCAAAAAAAATGGCAAAAAATGACAAAAAGCATGGGAAAAAATGGGGAAAATTCTGGGGAAAATGGGAAAAATCCTGGGAAAAAGTGGGAATAAATGGAAAAAACCCGGGGAGAAAAAATCCCGGGAAAAAAAAAATTGGCAAAAAGGCTGGTGTCCTGGTTTAGGACAAATTAGGGGGAAATCTCCAAAAGGGAGCCCCCCCAAAACAAACCAAACCTCCAACCACCCCCTCCCCCAACACCGGGTTGGGGAAGGAATTCCTCGGAGGAGCAAAGTGGAAAACAAAACCTATAAAGAAAAGGAAAAATAAACAGCGCAAAAAAGCAGAAATCTGTCGGATTCCCGGTTGTTTAGAAAACCTGGAAAGGCCCAAGGTGGCCTTGGGGCGTTTCAAAGGAACAGAAGAGGCTTCAAATCTTTTCTCGGTCTCGGTGTTTATTAATTGTTTATCTAAAAGATTTTCCCCATCCGAATTCCAGTCCTGATGCCGATCCCGATTCCCATCCGATCCTGATTCCATTCCCAATCCCCAAACCCGATCCCAATCCTGATTCCGATCCCGATCCCCAAACCCAAATTTCCCATCACGATTCTGACAAGGTTTTCCCCCCCCAATTCCCCATCCCTTTTCCCGATCCCCAAATTTTTGATCCCAATCCCATTCCCAACCCCAATCCCAATCCTGATTCTGATCCCCATCCCAAATCCAATTCCGATCACGATTCTGACACAGATTCCGATCCCAATCCCAATCCCAAACCTGATCCCATTCCCCAAACCCCAAACCTGATTTTATCCCCATCCCAAAACCAATTGATCACGATTCTACACAAAATTTTCCCTCCCGATCCCGATCCGGATCCTGTTGGCGTTCCTGGTTCCGGTTCCGATCCCAGTTCCGATCCGGATCCATATTTTGATTTAGGTTCCGATCCCAATCCCCACCGAATTTTCCCAAATTTCCCCGTCAATCCCGACCCAGATCTCATCCCGATCCTGATCCCGATTGAATCCGTCCCCAAACCAATCCGATCTCAATCCCGATTTATCCCCATCCCAAAACCAATTCGTCCGATTTTGAAAAGATTCCGATCCCGATCCGATCCCGATCCTGTTCGCGTTCCTGGTTCCGGTTCCGATCCCAGTTCCGATCCGGATCCATGTTTTGATTTAGGTTCCGATCCCAATCCCCATCCCAATTCCAATCCTGATGCCGATCCCGATTCCGATTTGAACCCATCCCCATCCTGATTCGGGTCCCCATCTTTAAACCTTTCCGA
>NW_026992546.1:0-55399 GCF_028769735.1 Zonotrichia leucophrys gambelii
CCCAAACACATCCAGCTTTGCTCAGCACCACAGAGACCTTTGCCTTCTTTGTCCCCCACTGTCATCACTGCCTCCAGTGTTCTGCTCTAACTAGAACCTAGTAAGAGGGGACACTTTCCCAGTTGTGTCCCTCAGTGGGACCCATTAAAACTTCAAGAAACTTCAGAGTTTCAATTTAAGTTTGAGTTCTTGAGAAGTGTTTTGAACACCCTCCTAGGCACTGATTCTGATGTAAACAACACCAAAGCCCTGAGAGGGTCATTAAAGTTTTCCTAGTCCAGTTATGGAGAAAGATTTCAAAGAGCATTAATAAAATATACATTCCTTTTTTAAAGGGTGTCTTTGATTAAATTTCTCTTTAGAGCAGAGGTGATTGCAGCATTCTGCGATTGATATTGACCAAGGGTCTCTCCTCAGCAGCTCTGGCCTGCTCACAGAAGCTGTGCCTGGAACTCTGACCCAGTGTGAACAACCTTGCTACACATTGCCCAGCCCCATCCTGTCTGTCCTCACTGCCCTGGGCCCTGCTGTGCTTGCAGAGCTGGCTGCACTCAGCCTGAGAGGGGTTTTCCCATTTTGTACTTTTTGCAGCAATCTCAAACTGCTGAGTTTCCCCAGTGCAAACAGACACACTGCTCAGGTGTGTGCCAGCCCCAGGTGCCACCAAAGGCACTGCAGAGCTGCCCTGGGCCAGCTGTGAGGGTGGATCATCAGCCCAAGCTGCACTGGGCACTGCAAGGGGCTGTGGCCATGGGCACTGCACTGACCCCACTGCTGGGTTTGGCTGTCACGGCCACTGTGAGAAATGAAACTGTCCTTGGAAACACTGGGGAGGACTGGGACATACTGGGGAACACTGGGAACGCTGTGGGAGACACTGGGACATATTGGGAGTGACACTGTGGAGGACTGGGACATACTGGAGACACTGGGGCCATTGCAGAGAAGACTGGGGACACTGGGGCATCCTGTGGATGCCACTGGAGGGAACTGGAAGGAACTCGTAAGAAACTCAGGGTTATTGGGAGGGACAGGGCTGTACTGGGAGGGACTGGAGGGGCACTGGGGTTGAACTGGGTTCTACTTGGGATGAAATGAGCTGTACTGGCATTGTACTGGTCTGTACTGGGCTGTACTCGGGATGAACTGGGCTGTATTGGGGGGACTGGAGAAGTTGAATGGGCTGTTCCCGCCTTTGCTACATCCCATTTGCCGAGGCTCCCGCCCGTCATCACTCGAAGCCAATCAGCGCCAGAGATTGGAGACTCGGGGACGGTGCCTATCTCAGCCACAACTCCCGTCATGCCGCGCGGCCCAATTGAGCCCCATTGGAGCCGGGACTACAACGCCCGTCATGCCCCGCGCTCCACAGAACCACAGGGATCCGCCCCCCTTTGTCACGTCAGTGTCCCCCAGACCCTCCAGGATCCCTCACTGCCCCCTTAGCGCCCATTCGGGACCCCCTAAAAGCGTGCCCGGATACTCTGAGTGCTCCAGACCGCACAGATTCCCGGTACAGCCACTTCTGGGAATTCATCTCCTCTCATTCCCCGCTGCCCCAGAGCCCCTCAGAACACAGTCCTGCGCCTAAAACTCCTGCCGTGCCCCGCACCCTAAAGAGCCTTGTTAGAGGTACTCGAACTCCCCGCAATTTCTCTCGAACCGCTTACGTTCCCCCGAGGATCTCAAGTCGCGGCTCCGACGAAGGAGTCTCCCCCCAGAGCCTTCCCGGACTCCCAAACAAAGCTTTCGAGCCACTTCCGGGACTTCGGCTTCCATCATGCTCTGCGGCGCATGTCTAGGGCTGTTCCAGCCGGGACTTCATCTCCCGTCATGCCCTGCGCCCCACTGAGAGCCATTGCAGCTGCGTCTCGGACTCCCGTGATGCTCCGCGGCCATGTTAAACTGCATTAGACCCCCGCCTACAACTCCCATCGCACCCCACGCCCCAGAGAATATTGTCAGGGCTCCCCAAGGGCCCGCCCGGACCCCGAAGGGCCCCAAATTCCCCTCCCTGACCTCCAAGGGCCCCCCTGGACCCCCAAGTACTGTCCCGGACCCCGAACTGTCCCTCGTAATCTCTGAGTGCCCCTCCAAGTGCCCACTCGGCTCCCCCAAGTGTCCTCCAGACCCTCAAGTTGTCTCTGAATTCCCTCTCCAGACCCCAAACTGCCCCAAATGTGCCCCAAAAATGTCACCAGAGACCCCAAAGTGGCTTTTTTTACCCTGTCTGTGAAAATGATAAAAAAAAAAGATTACAAAAGTATTTAAAATGGGGCTAATTAGCATTAAGGAGAAATCAAGAGCCACACTGGACAGTGAATTAATGAAGGGAATCGTGTTACTCAGAACCAATGACCAATAAATTTTTTGCTTTCTAAAATGGTATGGGTTTTTTAATATAAACATTCAAGTTTGGTAATACAAATATAGAATAATAATACTGTAAATAAGAAAAATAACTATAATTTTATTAATTCAGTTAATTTAATTTTAAGGGGAGATGAATAATTATTTTTATGTTTTGCGATTTCAGTCTGTAAGAGACGGTCCAAAGATCCCTCATCTGCCTCACAGCTACCGTCAAGGACAGAGATTGGAGCCCTCCCCAAGGACTGAGACTGAGACCCTTAAAATTCTAACCCAGGGGTGCTGGCCTGACTGGAGCGGGATGTCTGCCATAGGAAGCGGGATGTTTCCCATAGGAACCAGTCTTGAAACAACGGGCCCTGCTCACTGCTGGCACCTTTTTGTGCTGTTCAGAACTGGACTGTCTGTACCTGTTCCCAATGGATTTATTCTCCACTGTTCCCTCCATGTGCCGTCCTGCTCCCCTCTTGGCGGTAGATTATAAAAGAGCCCTGAGTTAACCAAAGGCTTTGAGACTCTCCCCGATGTGACCAGACAGATCTATGGGCCAGACCACGAGGATTTCATCTCTCTGTTGGTAGCTGTTCCCCCCACCCAACCCTCCTTTCTCTCTCTGTCCTTTATCTCGTTTTGAATTCTTCTGTTACATTTGCTGTGGGCACTCAATAAAACATGCATTTGTTTTGATTGAATGTCCCCTGCTGTGTGTCTTTAGGTACTGGAAAATAATGATAAATAAAGCACACATAGTTCATAGTATAAAACATAGACACCGGCCCAGGGATGGGGAGTGTGCCTCTCTCTGACCTCTGGCAGGCCAGAGAAAAAATGTTATAGGTAAGAAACAATAAACAACCTTGGAAACCAGAGATGAAGAATTCAGACTCCTTTTTTGAAACACCAGGCTGGGAAAGAAGGATTCTCAGGGTCATCCCTGACTGCAGGCAACACGAGATTGGCCTTCTGGGGTGTCTGGGTCAACATTAGAGTAAATCTGGAAGTTTTGCTTTAGCCTATTAAGCAGTGTTGCTAGGGTCTCGTCTTTTTCCTGGGTGCCTTCTGTCATGGTTTGAGCCTGGCACAGAGCCAGTGCCCCCATGAAAATGCCTCACCCTGGTGTCTGCTGTGAGATGTGACCAGGAATAAGCAAAACAGGCTCCAACTTAAACATAAATAACACTTTATTACCTAAAACTACAGGAAAAAAAAAAATAGGAAAGACTATAAGGAAAAGAAAAAAAAATTGAAAACCTTACAAAAACCACTTTTCCTCCTCCCCACTCCCTAACTTTCCCAATCCAATACATTCTCTTAAAAATACCAACTGCCCAGCCCATCACGACACTACACTTTAGTATACTCAAACATCAGTTCATGAAGAGGAAAGGGAGTCCTTCTTGTTCCATAGGCTTCTGGAAGCACACTGAAATCCCGGATGCTTCCTTGTCACTTCGGCACCGCCCGGAAAGTCCATTTTGCCGCTTGTGACATGTTCCTTCCATGCTCAGTGCTCTCACCACCGAGACATGGCCAGAGCTGCTTTTAGGGTGGTCTTTCAAGGATGCCTTGTCTCACTCCAAAAAGGCACAGTCTCTGCTTTTGGGACAACTGTCCCCCCCATATATTTCCAACCCCCTGGGGCCGGGGGGTCCTCACAAATGAACCCTCCTGGTTTTGAGGCACTGCCTCCCCTAAATGCAGTCTGTGTCACAGGAACAACTGAGTCTATGGCTACAGGAAAAAGTCCAGCCAAAAGGCCACTCCAAATCATCTCTCCCCATCCAATCATCTCCACAATCTCCGAGCCAAGTCATCTCATCTCTCATCTCCCTTCTTATTCAGCTTCGAGGAGGATTAGCATTTTTGTAAGGCCCCAATCATGCAAGAAAGGGTTAAAAGTTTTCAGTCTCTGTCTGTCGGACGGCTCCCACGCACGCTGCCCACACGCTGCCGCTGCGGCCGGGCAGTCTTCCTCCCCCTTCTCGCTGGCTGCTCTCCTGGGGGGGGGGAAGGGGGGCTGGCTGCTCGAGGGCTCGATGTCTCTTGGGGCTCCCCCACCCTTCCATCCTTGAAAGCCCCCTCAACACCATCTCTGTCCAGGCCCCAGGCCTTACCGCATGGCTGGCCCCTCCCCCGCCCAGCAGCAGCGGGCCGGGCGGGGGAGAGATCTGAACTCCTCGGCCGACGAGGTCCAAAGAGGAAATGCCAGGGCAGTGCCCTGCTTTTAACCCCTGTGTATTCTCGGAGGTGTGTCCAAACCCCACTGGCTACACCAGTGTCAGTATGAAACCCAAAACCTTCATTGGTTTGACCACAGCTTCCCAGAATTCCCACTCCTTCCGGGTCAAACCATGACACCTTCAAACACTAACCTGGTATTGCTCCCTCTAGAGACTGATTCTTTTATCCCTCTGCTCATCAGGGACCTGTAATCTCTCATATTTCCTCTCCCCTCCTCTTGATTACGGTCCCAGGCAGGCTGCACTGAAGGCATTGTTTGGTCACCTGGGGGCCTGGGCTGGTTTTCTTGCTCCCAAATTTTCATTCCTTCAGTTCTTATGAATTGAGTCTCTTCTGGAGAAAATAGGATGTTAAAGATGAAGTTCAATTCTCCCCATATATAAATATTAGGGCTTGAAAATGGATCAATTTGATTTGCTATTCTTACTAGGTCTTCTGTAGCAGATAGGGCCTGGCGTTCGGAAGATCTCGTGATGTTACAGGAAGACAGGGCCCCTGCCCCCTTAGATAAGAAAATTAACATAGGAATGTAGCCCCCTGAACTGGATTCCGGTAATTTTCCACTTGCCCAGGTAACTTTTCCATCCCTACTAACCATAGATGGTAAGGACAGACCCTCACCTGACGTAGAAGCCCCCTAGACTGTAAAACCCCACGGGAAGAGAGAATAAAGGCCTTTGATCCTCCACCATATTGGTGTCCGCGTGTTTCTTAGGCCCGAGCGGCCCTGGGGAAATGGGTCGCTGTGCTGTTTCCTGAAACCAGGCCGCCTGCCTTGTATCAGAAGGCAACAGTCTTCCACTAAATTTCGCAATTCTTTCTTAAAGTTTCTAACTTCGGACACAGTCAAAGGAGCATTTACAAATCCAATCTCACCGGCCACCCCAGCCATGAGAACTTCTCTGAGGGGGAACAATTTTTCCACTTCAGCCTCTTTGGACCGGGTGTTACAAGATCAGCTGTGGAGGCTGACTGGTTAACTTCACTCTTGGGCATGAGATTCTGAAATGTTGTTTGGCTTCTCGTTTGTGGTGAGGGAGGCAGAGCAGGAACTTGCTGGTGAATAAGGGGTGCATGAGATGGTAGAGGTAAGGGGACAGTAGTGAAGGGTAAAGAGAGTAAGGAGAGGGTTGAGGGGAAGGTGGTGGAGGTATAACTGGGTTAGGAGGTGGTAAAGGAATGACAGTTGGGAGAGGAGGAGGAATTGGGTCCACAGCAAGAGGAATTGGAGGAAGGATTTCAGGTACTGCAAGGGTAGAAGCAAGTAAGTGGTCAAGGGGAGTCCCAGTTTTTGTCAGCCTTCCCAGCCTCTCCTTCTTTTACTTTCCTAGCTTGCTTTCCCTCTTTTAATTTATAGACTCTTGTATTTTCCTCCTCTGAGGTGTACTTTAGACAACAGGTTATATTCTGAATGTGATGGGCCTTTTGCAAGAACTTGGGGAAAGAAAAGAAGGTGCATCATCCTTGGACAGAGAGGCAGGTAACTCATAAAATGTTTAAGGATGTTGTTAGGTCATGCAGAAAAAAAATTAGAGAGGTGGAAGCTTAAGGCTAAACCAGGCCACGTCTGTGAAGGAGAATAAAAGGGTTTCTATAAATACATCAATGGCAAAAGGAGGTACAAAGCCAATCTTTTGTCATTATTACAGGAGATATGGTTACCAAATATGAGGGAAAGGCTGAGGTACTTAACTCCTTCTTTGCCTCAGTTTTCAAGAATAAGTGAAGTTGTCCTCAGGACAAGTGTTCTCCTGAGCTGGTAGTTCAGCACAGAGAGCAGAACAGCCCCCCTGTAATCCAGGAGGAAGCCGCTGGGGACCTCCTGAGCCACTCAGATGCTCACAGGTGTCTCTGGGAGAAGATGGGATCCATCCCAGGGAATGAGGGAGCTGTGGATGAGCTCCCCAAGCTGCTCTCCATCATTTACTGTCAGTGCTGGCTCAGCAGGGAGGTCCCAGAGGACTGGAGGTGCCAGTGTGAGCCCATCCCCAAGAAGGGCTGGAAGGAGGAGCTGGGGAACTCCAGGTCTGTCAGCCTGACCTGGGTGCCCGGCAAGGTTATGGAACAGATCACCCTGAGTGCCATCCCAGGGCACCCACAAGATGGCCGAGGGATCAGAGCCAGCCAGCGAGGATTTCAGTATCTGCATTGATGATCTGCATGACGGGACTGAGTCCAGCATCAGCAAATTTGCAGATGACACCAAGCTGGGTGTGAGTGTGGATCTGCTGGAGGGTAGGAGGGCTCTGCAGAGGGACCTGGACAGGCTGGATCCAGGGCCCAAATCCAACAAGGTGAGGTTGAACAAGACCAAGTGCTGGGTCCTGCACTTTGGCCACAACAACCCCTGCAGTGCTACAGGCTGGGGACAGAGTGGCTGGACAGCAGCCAGGCAGAAAGGGACCTGGGGAACTGATGGACAGCAGGCTGGACATGAGGCAGCAGCGTGCCCAGGTGGGCAAGAAGGCCAATGGCTCCTGGCCTGGATCAGGAATGGTGTGGCCAGCAGGAGCAGGGCAGTGATTCTTCCCCTGCACTCGGCACTGGTGAGGCCACAGCTCGAGTGCTGTGTCCAGTTCTGGGCCCCCGATTTAGGAAGGCCATGGAGGGGCTGGAGCGTTTCCAGAGAAGGGAAACAAGGCTGGTGAGGGGTCTGGAACACAAGTCCTGTGAGGAGCAGATGAGGGAGTTGGGGTTTTTTATCCGGGAGAAGAGGAGGCTCAGGGAGACAAGGCAGTGTCAGGGCACAGGTTGGACTTTATGATTTCCAAGATCTTTTCCAACCTGGATGAATCTGTGACTCACTGGAACCACCCTTGGAGCAGTTGAAGGAGGAGCCCTGGGCCTCCTCTTCAGGAGCTCCAGCAGCCCAGGTCCCTCAGCTTCTCCTGCCAGCCCCAAAGCCCATCCTGTCAGTCCTGCAGAGCCTCTGCAGCTCCTCCTCACTGCCCAGAACAGGGAGCCCCAGAGCCAGAAACAGCAGCCCAGATGTGCCCCCCCTGGCCTGGGGTGCCTCTGGCAAGGGTTCAGCACCAGGCACTGCAGGAGCCTGCAGACAATTCCTGCAGCACTTGTAGGATGATCCTGCTCCCCAAGGGACGTTCCCATGGTGCCAAGTCAGGAACTGCAATGGGGAGTGGGGCCAGAGAGGAAAGGGCAAACAGGGATGGGCTGTTTGCAGGGGACGAAACAGAGGTGGGCAATAGGAAGAAATCTGGATCAGGAAAGAGGAAAGAAAGAAAAGGTGAAGCCAAGGAAATTCTCAGGGCAGTTTGGGGGTGGCCCTGGCTCTGAGCAACAGCATCTGCAGTGGGACAGGAAACTCCCAGCTGATGGGAACAAACTTTCTGGCTGACTGCAGAGGCCAGAACAAAGCTGAGTGCTTTCCCTGGTGTCCCCCAGCCCTTGCTGGCCTCAGGGGCTGACGGCATTTGTGCTCCCTCAGGTTCATGTCGCCACACCAACAGCATGGGGGTGCTCCCCCTGCTCTGTGCAATGCAAACAGGGGCTGCTGAGCCAGTGCTGCTGTGTCTGTTCCTGCAAGGATGGGGCACCTGTGCGAGCTGGGGGAGAGGCCAGGGCTGCAGAGGGGGATGTTGTTGGCAGCTCCATGAGGACGCTCTGGGACGCTGCCCTGTGCTGTCCAGTGCACTGGGGATGGATCAGCCCCTGCTCTGCCGCTCCTTCCCATCTGCCCCAGGGCCCTTGCAGAGCCCCAGCCATGCTGTTTGCCCCCAGCCTGCCCACGGCCAGCCTGGGGCTGCTCACGGGGCTTTTCTGTGTTGAGCATTGGCCTGGGTGTGTTCTTGAGAGAGCCTGGGCAAGGAGCCTGGAGCCCCCAGGGCCTGGCCTGAGGTGTCAGCGCTGCCCCAGCAGTGCCCATGGCCTGTCCCTGCTGCAGCCCCGGCACTGCCACCCCCAGGGCTGTGCCCGGCCCCGAGAGCACTCAGGCTCTGCACCAACACCAGGGCAGCGGGGCAGGGCCATGGCAGCAGCACTGGCAACACCAAGTTGGCACAAACAATGACATCACTTTGTAGAAAATATTCAAAATTTAAAACAAAGATAAAGAACTTCCAAAATGAAACTAACAAGAAGTATTGAAGGTTACTTTTATTACAAGTGATTGGCAGAAACTGGCCAGAAGTTTAATGCTTCTGAAACAATCCAGTCATCAGTCTCCACACTGCAGCCTTGAACTCCTGGTTCCTCAGGCTGTAGATGAGGGGGTTCAGTGCTGGAGGCACCACCAAGTAGAGAACTGACAGGGTCAGATCCAGGGATGGGGAGGAGATGGAGGGGGGTTTTAGGTAGGCAAAAATGGCAGTGCTAAAGAACAGGGAGAGCACGACCAGGTGAGGGAGGCAGGTGGAAAAGGCTTTGTGCCGTCCCTGCTCAGAGGGGATCCTCAGCACAGCCCTGAAGATCTGCACATAAGAGAAAACCATGAACACAAAACAACAAAAACCTAAAGAAATGGAAAACACCAGAAGCCCAAGTTCCCTGAGGTAGGATTTGGAGCAGGAGAGCTTGAGGAGCTGTGGGACCTCACAGAAAAACTGGCCCAGGACATTTCCATGGCACAGGGGCAGGGAAAATGTATTGGCTGTGTGCAGTAGAGCATTGAGTAAGCCACTGGCCCAGGCAGCTGCTGCCATGTGGGCACAAGCTCTGCTGCCCAGGAGGGTCCCGTAGTGCAGGGGTTTGCAGATGGACACGTAGCGGTCATAGCACATGATTGTCAGGAGGGAAATCTCTGTTGAAAAGAAAAAAACAAAACAAAACAGCTGAACAGCACATCCTGAGTAGGAGATGGTGTTGGTGTCCCAGAGGCAATTGTGCATGGCTTTGGGGACAGTGGTGCAGATCATGCCCAGGTCAGCGAGGGCCAGGTTGAGCAGGAAGAAGAACATGGGCGTGTGCAGGTGGTGGCCGCAGGCTACGGCGCTGATGATGAGGCCGTTGCCCAGGAGGGCAGCCAGGGAGATGCCCAGCAAGAGGCAGAAGTGCAGGAGCTGCAGCTGCCGCGTGTCTGCCAATGCCAGCAGGAGGAAGTGCCTGATGGAGCTGCTGTTGGACATTTGCTGTGGCTACACATGGGGATCTCTTCATGGAGAAAAGGACAGTGAAGGGTTAGAGGAGATATTTGTAACCAAAATCAAAGCCATTTTCATACACCCTCCTCTGTAACACACATGAACTATTTTAATTATTAAGTAACAGGCTTCTGTCACAGACATCTTTTCATTAAAATCCTTTCTTTAGGATTTTTCCCCCTTCTGAGAAACTGTAGTCTCAGCAACAAAATGTAAATAATGGGTATCTGCTGCTGTGGATTGCAACAGGTGGATAGGTCTTGGACGAATGTTTGGATTTATTGACCACTCATGGCAGAGCTGGATCGCACTCTCTGCTGAGACACAGCCCTTTGTTTATTCATTCCTTTTCTATTCTTAGCTTAGCTAGCTTCTGAGAACTTTTTCTTCTATTTCTTTTAGCATAGTTATAATATAGTATATATATAATAAAATAATAAATCAAGCCTTCTAAACATGAGATCAACATTCTCGTCTCTCTCTTCATCCTGAAAACCCTTGCAAGCTCTGTAACAGGCTTCTGTGTTTAAGAGTTCTGAGGTTTTCTGATTGAGCTCCCCCCATTTGTCTCCTGGTATTCCTGGATATCAGAAACCCTCTACATTGTTTCTGCACTCGGGGAGAACAGAGAAAGTTCTGTGAGACAAAATAATTAGAAGACATGGTCTCTCATTCTGACCTATTCAGAGTTTCTCTGGGCTTTAACCTTTCTCTGGTGGAGAGTGATCATCTTCCCATGTTTTCCCTAAAATGTCACCAGGTTCTGCTGAGAAGAGATGGATCCACCACAGCCCAGCTCCACATTTGTAGCCAAGGACTCAACGTCGCTCATTTAACCAACCCAGCAGCATTTTCAGTGTCACAACACCTCTGCCTCTCCCCATCAATCTTATAACTCAGAGATGCTCTAGGACAGGTTTGCATCCTGGATTGAAGCTTCCAGCTTGGACTGAAATCTCAGAGACTCCCAAGTGTCCTTCTGATGGCATTGGATTGAGGGAGATGCAGCTCCTTCCCTGGCTTCACTGACAGCATTGCCCAGAGCCGGGCACTGGGGACAGCGTCACCCTGAGCCAGCTGTGCCCCCTGCCAGAGCCCCCAGGGCCGGGCAGCTGCTCCCAGCCCTGTGCTCTGCAGAGGGAACTGGGCCTGGGGCTGCAGAGCTGCCCCACGGCTCTGCTGCAGCTCTGCCTGCACAGGAGGGGCTGCACGCCTTGGAGCCCCGGCCCTGAGGGCATAGGCTGGGCTGGGGCACAGGAGGGAGGGGGCTTGTTCAGAGGGAGGGGCTTCACTGAGGGGGTTCTGTGGGCATCTCTAAACTCTCCCTGCCACAGCATTGCTGGGGTTTGTTTTCTCTCATTGCCCAATCTTCTCTCTGCTTCCTGGAGATTTCCCTCCTGCAGGTGTTTCCCTGTGCCAGATATCTCCCTGCCAGCACTCACAGACCCCAAATCTCTGTGCCCTCTCCTTGGCCCTACAGAACCCTGCCTGTTTGCAGGGCATTGGCTGGGGCAGGTTTTGTTTGCAGGTGGGACAAAGGACAGCTCAGACTGAGCCTGATGGGTCCAGCAAAGGGGATGCTGGTGCTGTCCATGGTCAGAGTGGCTGAAAGTATATTATGGATCTGCTGTGAATGTACAGAACACAAAAATACTGGTTCCAATGTCTCAGGAACTTTTAAAATTTCGTAATTATTAATTCATAATCAATCTTTAATATTAAACCCCCACTCCCTGCCATTCTCCAGTATTAGGAAACTGAATACAAAGTCTTTGGAAATGTCCTAATTTTAATGAAATCCTTGTATTGGAAATATTTTATGACTGACCAGCATTCCTCAGCATGTCAAAGCTTCATGAGCATTTCACCTCCCCTGCACCAGAAATATTCATAGTTTTACTCACAGAGTCTGGAGGGCATTGGGATGTTCCAGCTTTAGGAGATGGCTCCAGGAGCTGCAGCTGCATTGTCCTGCAGCCAGAGGTTCCTGTGCCAAGGGCTGGCAGTGATTCTGCCCCAGGCACTTCTCAGCACCTTCCCAGCCCGGACTGATTGAAGTTCTCTGTGCCTCTGTGCTGTGCCCGGGGTGGCTGCAGGCAGTGCCCCAGCCCTGCTGGTCTGGGAGAGGATCTGCTCCTCAGGAGAAATGTCCTTTTGAATCTCTTCTTGGTTTGCCAGGAGCTGCCTCTGGGCCAGGAGACCAGCCCAGCTCATCAGCACAGACCCAGCACAAGGACTTTAATAAGCCTCTTGGGGATTTGGTGTTGTTCACATCAGACTCAGTCCCTAAGAGGGTGTTCAAAAAACTTCTCAAGAACTCAAACTTAAATTGAAACTCTGAAGTTTCTTCAAGTTTTTATGGGTCCCACTGAGGGACACAACTCAGAAAGTGTCCCCACGTTCCAGCTAGAGCAGAACACTGCAGGCAGTGGTGACAGTTAGGGACAAACAAGGCCAAGGTGTCTCTGGTGCTGAGCAAAGCTTGGATGTATTTGAGGAATGCAAAGGGCCAAGGCCTGAGCCCCAGCCCCTGGCCAGGCAGATGCTGTCCCTCCCTCCTTGCTCAGGGCTCTTCCCGGGATGGGCACTGGCCTGTGGGGATGGGCAATGGCAAGGGCAGGAGCATGGGGCGGCCCCTGCCAGGCTGCTGAGCAGGGACAAGGAGGCAATGAGGCCCCAGCCCTGCAAGGGTCACTTGTCTCCTGCTCCTGCCTCAGGCCCAGGCCCAGCAGCCATGGCCAAAGTGCTGCCCAAGTTGGCTCTGGCAGGGCTGTCTTGCAGCTGCTGCACATGCCTGTGCCCTGTGCAGCCCAGGCTGTGCTACGGTGTCCCTGCCCTGCGCCTCTGTCCCTGAAGGCTGTGGGGAACAGACCCCCCTGTGCCTTTTGGACACATACCTTGGAATATTGGAATGTTGACCACATGGATGGCTACAGATCACCAAAGCATAATTTCTCATCCCTTTTTTTCTGAAAATATCAGATCATAAGTCTCTATTCTATCCTTTGGTGGTTTTCATTCTAATAAAACTGATCTCTATGAATAGAAGTTTGTCCTTCTTTTTTTGCAATATCTAATACAAAGGTAAAAATAATTAGGAATCATTTTAGGCATGGGGATTCATGACCATAGCACTCCAGGAAGGAGCCATGTTAGAATCCATGCTTTTTTAAATACAACTAGTGTTCTGGATGCTTGAAACATAACTGAAGAGAACAATTGGGAAGTGACTTTGTCCTCCAGCCATATGATGCTTCTTTTTTAAGACATTTGTGTGTGAAATTATAACTAACCTGATGTCACTTGTATCTTTAGAGGAAAAAGGGGTGACTAAGGGTAACTAAGGCCTATCCATAAGACATTCTATATGTCTTTAGATTACTGAACCCCAAAGGACAAGTCATTATGGTATGCCATGATAAAGGTATCAACTTTATCAACACCATATGGACCACTCCTTATCTGGCCTTTGGACACTGAACTTTTCAGCTACCTCATACAGACATGTTCATACCCACAGACAAGAGTGCTAAACGGTTTCTCATCTGACTCCACCAGATCCCACTGGCTCTGCAGAGCAGTCAGAAAATACACGGAGAGTCTCTACACATGAGGAAACAGGGTACTGTGGAACAGTGCAGGGACCAGGTGCAAGGCAGGGCCTTACAGGCACACTGATCAGCATTTGTCAGCATCTCTCAGCATGACTGACCCCACTTATTGTATTATTCCTCTATTTTCCTATGTCTATTTCTCTCCAAACTACCTTGATCCCTCTCTTTTCCTTCTTTGGTTCTTCCCCTAACATTCCATATTATGTCTAGTGAAATTCAAAAATGCTGCTTCCGTGCACCCCAATATTAACCCTGTAACACTAGGCAGTAATACCAGCTATTCTGCAAAGCCATCTGGAGAGCCACTCTGCTGACCCATGGTGATAGGTTTTCTTCCCAGATCATGAGGTTGAGGCTCTCCTGGAACATTTGGAAATGTTTTTATTTATTTATTTATAAATGTATTTTTTAATTTAATGTATTTTATTTATTTTTTAACATCTTTTACCATGGTTCACATGTTCCATATGGTTGTCATGGTTTGACGCTGGCGCAATGCCAGTGCCCCCATGAATATACACTCTCCCTGGTGTCTGCTGTGAGATGTGACCAAGAGTAAGCAAAGCAGGCCCCCACTTAGAAATAAAGAAAAAGAAAACTTTATTAACTAAACTACAACTACATGTAAAAAGAAACACACAGGAAAAATGAAAACCTTCCAAAACATTTCCTCCTCCCCCCACCAAATTTCCAGTACATCCATCCCTCAGATCACCAACTCTCAGTCCATCATGACCCTTTAGATAATCAATTCTCTGTTCAGCAAGAGGAGAGGAGTCCTTCTTGTGCCATAGGCTTTCCCAGGAAACACGGTCAAAACCTCGTGTTTGGTACGCTGGCAGTTTATATACAGACACGAACAGGATGGGGCTGCTTTGATCAGCGTCTAGAGCTTTTTATGTTTTCAGCATCAGTCTCATTACATGGTTATGACAATGGAAAGATGCGTACAGCTCGCTGACCAGGCAGCAGGCTAAAGAAACTTAATGTTACAACATACCATAAATGCATCTCAGCCAAATACATAGAGCAAAAGCATACCGACAGTAGTTCTATCCAATCATCTTAAACACAATAAGATTGTTTGCTTAAAACAATAGCGGCCGATTCTCCAACACAATGGCTCGTTTATAAGAGACAACGAATAAAGCTGTATTCATAAGCATAACCTTCTAGATATATACTTAATAAACTTGTTGCAACTTAACTGGCCCATTACACAGCCCTGTTGTCTTCGCTACAGCTTATATATCTTTTTCTGCTGCTTTAGCACTTCACAATTCTTGCTGTTTCTGCGGCCTGTCCTTTTTACAACCTTCCTAAAACTCTCTGATTTTTATGGATTCCCACACATGTGTTCCCATGTCACTCGTGGCATTGCCTGGAGAACATCTGCCATCATGACCTCTTCCTTCCATGTCCAGTGCTCTCACCACTGCACATAGACTAGAGCTGCTTTTAGGGTTTTCCTTTTAAGGATGCTTTGTCCCGTTCCAAAAATAGCACAGTCTCTCACTTTCGGGACACCTGTCCCCCCTAAATTTCACCCCCTGGGGCCAAGGTATCTCATCACTTAACCCGTTTGGCTTTGAGCCATTGCCTCCCCCTGGATGCAGTCTCTGTGTCACAGGAAACATGGTTCTGTCCAGGGCTATACAAGAAAAGTCCAGCTAAGCCCACTGCATCATCTCTTCTCACCTAAGATTCTTCCCCGCTCTTCTGACATCTTTCACTTGCAGGAACTTTGATCACACTTGCCCATTTCTTCCTCTGTTTCATCTCTATCTCTCTTCTAGGAAGGTTACTGTTCTGCAAAGTTTTCATTGTCCAAAATAAGGGTTAAAATCTTGGGCTCTGCCCGCCCAGAACTCCCATAGCGGCTGGACACCTTCTTGCTGCACCCCCCCTCCCTCCCTTCTCCTTCTCATCCGTGCTGCGGGCACACGTTATCAATTTCAAGGTAGCGCAGACACAGGCTGGCGCTCTCTCTCTCTCTCTCTCTCTCTCCTGGGGGTGGGGGGCTGCCCGATGCCTCTCGGTGCTCTTCCACTCTTCCACCCTTCCATCCTCGGGGCCAGACCTTCCTCACCCGGCCGCATGGCTTCCCCTCCCCCACCCAGATGGCAGGGGAGGTCTGACCTTTTTCTCTGCCAGAACAAAGAGAGCTTCAAGTGGGAGTTCTCTGCTTTTAACTCCTGTGTTCTCAGAGGCGTATCCATGTCCCCAGTGGCCGCACCAGGTGCCAATATTCAATCTGAGCACCCATTGGTGTGACCACACAATCCCAAAAAACTCACTTCCTCTCAAACCACGACCATGATGTATGACTTAAAGATTGTAAAAAGTGTATTTTAGCATTGATATATGATTCTTCTGATAAGCTGTGTTCACACCCTTGGCTTACAGAAGAGAAAGGTTAGTGGGACAAGAACTTACCTCTTTCTTTAAGGTGAAGAGTTTCACCTTCTACTCTCTTTATCTGTTTACTTTTAGGCCACCCAAGCCTCCAGATACTACATGAGCTAAAGTCAGAGGATGCTGCCGTTAGTTGGCACTGCAGCAGGAATCTGGATGCTCCTCCCTGAGCCGCGTGCCTTCAGCTGGGTGCTTCCATAGACAAGCCACAAATTCTTGTCCATGGCCATGGCTGTCAGGCATTTAAAGGCATGTGTTTTTTCAGCCTGCTGTCACATGGGGAGTCAGTATATTAGAGCAGCCAGCTGCTGAAAGATCAAGGAAACAAGATCCAGACGGAAGGCAACAAGGACTGGTTCAGTAGACTTTTCAAACACTGGGGGATCAAAAGCTGGCTCTAATCTCTAGTAAAGACCGTTTTGTGGGCTTTGTTTATTGTATTCATTGTGCTGGTTATTGTATCCATGTTTGCTAAATGCCTGCAAAACTCTGTGGCAGGAGCCTTCTTTATTGAAAACAAAAAGGAGGGAGAGGTGAGGGCCCAGGGGCCTACCATTGGAACTGTAATACCTCAGGGCAAAGTGACCAGGGTAAAAGAGAGACACTGCTCTAAATGCAATGGGCATTTGCAGGCTCATGCTGATGCTGCACGTTTTGCTGGTATCACCCAGTTCAACTGCTGTATTTTCCTTATATGTACTCCCTCTAGAATGTTCCCCACTCTCTTATACCCTATTGGTCCTGGCTTACTGTAATGCTCTGCTGCCGTTCCACCCCATATAAAATGCTGTGTCCCCAGACCCATTTTATCTCCCTCCCTGGACCCTTTTTCAGCAAAAAACCACAGTGTTTGGAGTTCCACACAAAGATCCCTTTAGAGCCTCATTCACCAGCTGTTTAGGCAAGTGTGCTACCAGCTCTGGAAGTTCCGTTTCCTCACAGGGGCTGGCTGTGGACAGGCCACCACACAGGAACTGAGTGCACCAGGGAACCTGGTCTCCAATAAAAGGCATGAATCCCACAGCACACCCAAACCAATGCCTTGCATGTCTCTACTTTTTCCTCCTACACTCATCTCTCTTCTCATTTTCCCCATTTTCTCTGAGTGGGTACATGGCTTCTCTCTCTCCTGTCTGCAGGTTCAGCCACAAGTGTGACCCTGCAGGAACAGCCTGACCCACAGGGAAGTGGGAGAGGACATTCTGTCAGGAACTGTAGTGACAGGACAAGGAGGAATGGGATCAGACTGCAAGATTGGAAGAGATTTGATGATGGGAAGAAGTTCTTTATTGTCAGGGTGCTTGTCCTGGACACAGGGACCAGTGCAGAGAGGCTGTGGATGCCCCATCCCCAGCAACATCCAAGGCCAGGTGGGACAGGGGCCACAGCAACCTGGTGTGCTGGGAGGTTGCTCAGCTTGGAACCAGATGATCTTTAGGGTCCCTTCCAAGCCAAACCATTCAAGGATTTGATCATTCTGCCATCCCCATCTCCCACTGCGCAGCAGCCCTGAAATTTCAGTGACATCACAGCTCCCAGAGGGTTCCAGGTGGAACGTCCAGGACCTGGAAACGAGCAGAGCAGGCACTTCACCAGCTGCCAAGGGTCAGTTACTGCTCACTCTGCACTCTGACCCTCAGCGCTGAGTGCTGCTGCTGCCTGGGCTTTTCCTGCTGCCTACTCTGGAGCGCCAATCCCAGCAGGATGTGCACTGCTGTGCCCACGGAGGTACAGTGCCATTCCAGGCAGGGGGGCACCTGGCTTGGAGAGGCTGCAGCCATGTGGGAATGGATGGTGTGGGACAGGAAGCCCACTGGGAGATTGTGCTGCCCCTTGCAGAGTGCCAGAGACACTGAGGAGGAGATGGAAGTGGACGTGGTGCTAGAGAGGGAAGAGATGATGGAGGTAGACGAGGAAGATCCTGTTGAGGAGATGGAAGTAGAGCAGGGGGACAACATCGAAGACATGGAGGTTGATGAGGTGGATAACACCAAGGACATTGAGGTCGATGAGGATGATGAGGAGGAGCCCATGGTCCTTGGATGAAGATGGAGCCCCACAGGTAAGACAGGCAGCTGCTTCCCACGCCCTGCCCACACACACACTGGGTCCCCTGACACCAGGCTGGGGCTGGGCTGGATGGCCCCGCTCAGGGACACGGTGACTGCAGGGGGCCTGGATTGTGCTGCCACAAGCACCAGCCCCGGCCTGCCCTGCGCTTGCCTGGGGCCATGCCAGCCCTGCCAGCCCCGGCCCAGCCCCTGGGGCCCAGCTCCCGGCCCTGCTGGGCCCAGTGCTGGCGGCTGAGTCCAGTTCTGCTGCTTCCTTTCTTCCAGGACTGATGCAGACGATGGCACAGATGCCACGCCGTTGTAAATATGTTTGAAAGCTTCAAGTTTCTTGTAAATATGTTCACTGCATTAAAAGATTTCTGTAAATATGTTTCGAAGATTGTTAGTCCATCGGATCCCATGTAAATATGTTCTGTACATTTGTCATGGTTTGAGCCTGGCACAGAGCCAGTGCCCCCATGAAAATGCCCTCACCCTGGTGTCTGCTGTGAGATGTGACCAGGAATAAGCAAAACAGGCTCCAACTTAAACATAAAGAACACTTTATTACCTAAACTACAGGAAAATAGGGAAAAACTATAAGGAAAAGAAAAAAAAATTGAAAACCTTACAAAAAACCACTTTCCTCCTCCCCACTACCTGACTTTCTCAATCCGATACATTCTCCCAAATCACCAACTGCCCAGCCTGGCACCACACTTTAGTATACTCAAACTTCAGTTCATGAAGAGGAAAGGAGTCCTTCTTATTCCATAGGCTTCCCCTGGAAACACACTGAAACCTCGTGTGCTTCCCTGTCACTTCGGCACCGCCCGGAAAAAAGTCCTTTTGCCGCTTGTGACATCTTCCTTCCATGCCCAGTGCTCTCACCACCGTGCATGGCCAGAGCTGCTTTTAGGGTTGTCTTTCAAGGATGCCTTGTCTCACTCCAAAAAGGCACAGTCTCTGCTTTGGGACATCTGTCCCCCCCATATTTTTCCAACCCCCTGGGGCCGGGGGGTCCTCACGATGAACCCTCCTGGTTCTGAGCCACTGCTTCCCCCTAAGTGCAGTCTCTGTGTCACAGGAACAACTGAGTCCATGGCCACAAGAAAAGTCCAGCCAAAAGGCCACTCCAAATCATCTCTCCCCATTCAATCATCTCCACGTTCTTCGGGCCAGGTCCTTGTCTCATCTCATCTCTTATCTCCCTTCTTATTCAGCTTCGAGGAGGATTAGCATTTTCGCAAGGCCCCAATCATGAAAGAAAGGGGTTAAAACTTTCAGTCTCTGTCCCGGAGCTGCGGCACTCCCACACACGCTGCCGCTCCGGCCGGGCACTCTTCCCCCCCCTTCTCCTCCTGGGGCCAGCTGCTATCACATTCGGTGTCGCCGGCTCTCTCTCTCCCTCCTGGGAGGGGGAGGGGGGGGGGGGGGGGAGGAATGGCTGCCCGAGGGCTGACTCCCTGGGATCTTCACACCCTTCCATCCTCGAGGGCCTCCTCACCTCCCATCTCTGTCCAGGCCCAGGGCCTACCACGTGGCTGCCCCTCCCCCGCCCAGCAGCAGCGGCTGGACAGGGGAGGGAGATCCGACTTCTTCTCCTCCACGTCCCAAGAGAGCCTGCCAGGGGCAGAGCTCTGCTTTTTAACCCCTGTGTATTCTCGGAGGTGTGTCCAAACCCCACTGGCTACACCAGGTGCCAGTATCAAACTCTTGATCATCCATTGGTTTGACCACAGCATCCCAGAATTCCCACTTCTTCCTGGTCAAACCACCACAACATTGTTGTTGTTATAAGGATTTTTTAAATGAAACATGTTCTGTAAATCCGAGCTTTTGCCGATCTTCGGCAAATAAATACTGTTTCTTTTTAAAACCTCACTTCTCTTTGCCATTCCTTTGGGTGCAGTCAGCATTTGCACACTTGTGGGTTCCTCTTCATCCGAGTTCCCAGGGCTGGAGGTCCCTGGGCGTGCTGGCACAGCCACCCTGGGGCTGGGGGTCCCTGTGCACATGGGCTCCCACTGACACCGCTCCTGGCACTGGGCACTGCTGCTCTTCCTGGCCTGGGGCACAGCGCTGTCCCCAAAAGCTCAGCTGTCACCAGCTCTCACCCAGGGGCTCTCACTTGGTCCTGCAGCCATGCCACCAAAGCAGGCAGCAAACCTTCAGCCACCCTTCCTGCTGCAGCCACAGGGACTCCTGGGCCCAGAGCTGGCAGCAGGCCACAGGCATGCAAAATCCACCTGTATGCTCTGAAGGCCACCACAGCCTTGGTGACTGGGGCACCTGCATCTGGGCTGCTGCAGGGGCTGATCTTTAAGGCTTGCAGCCTCCAAAGGCTCTGGCCTCTGCTTCCCAGTGTTATATTTGCTTGATTATCTCATTATTAAAAAAAAACCTCAAACAATATTTAAGGTAGCAACAATTTTAATTGAATAGTTTAGAAAATATATAAATAAGGGATAATTTGGTTCAAATAATAGCACATAAGCAAAAACAACTGCGGGGTATGGAGGGCAGGGTTCTTGACTCTTGCCACTTCATGTACAAGCTTGCCAAGTGAAAGTCACTTCTTATATGCCATGTGTCAATACCATCTCTTCCTATTTTCGGTTCGTCACTTTTCTGTCTCTGCTCTCATTACCACCCTTATCATGCATGTGAGACAGGGTAGAGATCCATTCTGAATTAGGTGAAGTGTCTAGCAGCAGTGAAAAGTCTGTGAGGCCAAAGCTGAAGGAAAAACTCACATGCTGAGACAGCAAGGAGACAGAGAAAGAAAAACAAAAAAGACCACGAGGTCAATTTGCCCCCGACCTAGGAATTCCTTTGATAAAGAAGAACTGGCGATAAATGTCACACGGAATGAATATGTATGAACCTATTGTGAAACTGTATGCATATGCATTTGGAAGGGGGATAAAAGGAGACCTGAGATCTTCAGGGGTACGCATGCCTTTTGAGGAGAATTTTTTCTGTATGCTTCCGGCGCCGTAAATAAACATACCGAGCTTTACAACTTATATAAAGTTGTGAGGTTTCTTCTTTTCTCTGCAAAACATTTTGGCGAGCCAGGTAGCAGTTCTCTGTCCCTGCAGGGGCAGGGGGGATAGACGGACCACCAAGGTGTGCCCTAGGATTTTTTTCCTGGTGGGGCTCCGCTTGTCTCAACTTGCCACCTGTGAGGACAGACAACAACCCGCTGGCCTGCGGAGGAAGATACAGTATGTACTGAGGGGCCCCTGGGGGAGGGAAAGGAGAGCAAGGGAGTAAATCACCCAGAGACGTCTGGGTTCAGCTGATAGAGCAGCTGTATTAGAGACGGGATTCATCGTTCTGATAGAGGGGAACCGCTAGTGGCTCTGGGGGTGAGCTGGGTGAACCCGTGTATGTGTGTATTGGGGGTTCATTGTTCTGATAGAGCAGAACTGGTGAGCCCGTGTGTGTTTTGTTTGTGTGTGTGATGTCCGGACATTGTGTTGCTGTATGGTTAATGCGTGTGGCCAGTGCACTGTGTTTGTGATCGTGCAGGTGATAAGTGTATGGTGTATAAAAATCTACAATGCCCTACATTACTACCCGTGTTTGAAGCAGCCGAGTGAGGCCAGAGGCGCCGGCTGCAGCAGGCTGCGGGGGCAGGGAGAGAAGTGCCCCGCGGAGAAGCGAGTGGAGGAACGTCAGTGATGGTACTTATCATGTTTAAATGTAGTGATTTGTGTAGATTTGGTACATTTTAACCGTGAGTATGAGCTCAGAGAGTTCCTTTGCCTTGGATGTTTGGACTTGATCTCTAGACTGTGTGCTGTTATTTTGATTGTGTCCAGGAAAAATTGATGTGAGTAAATGCTGAATTATGGTATGCTGTGTTGTGTTGAGAAAAGTGAGCACTTTGAGAAATATGGCCTTTCCCAGTGATTTTGTGTGGTGATTTTCTTCCGCTGCATTGTGGTAATTTGATTCTCAGATTGTATAGTGGTGTTTGTGGAGATTTTAAGATTTTGTTGCAACAAGAGTAGCATTTTACATAGGAGAACTATAGTACGGTGATTTATGCTTAACTACGATAAAGTGAGTTAAAGGAATTCCAAGAATTCTCCCCCTCACAGCAATTCAAGCCTTGGCTCTAGTGAATTTGAGATAAAGGGGGGGGGTGGTTCGTGTGTCTGTGTCTGCGGGCATATCAGAGTTTCGGCTGTGACTAGCACAGCCTTTTTGCAAAGCAGTAAAACAAGTGTAAGTAGACACAGTGCTTAATTAGATTGTGCAAGAAGAGAACTAGAAAAGACTGATATTTTGTAAAACAGAGTTTATATAGAAGAGATGAATGAGATGAATTAGTTAATGAGACTTATGAGTTTTATGAGACTTCAGTTGGTACTGCAGTAAGTCTGGACTGGAAACAATCTGCTGTAGGGATTTAAAGTTCTCTGTAACAAACAGAATAGCCTGCCTTTGTGGGCAATTTCGGGGAGCCTTTGGGGCATCAAGAGGCTAGCAGGCTGTGTGAGGTGACAGTGGCTGCGCCCTGGGCACAGGGACAGCTCTGGCTGCCCCGTCTCCCCAGGGAACACGGGAATGGCCTGTGGGCAAAAGCTGGATGTGCAAGTATTATTGCAGTGCGGTGTTTATGAGAAACACTAGTATTGCTGTTTTGCTGTTCTAATAGGAAGATAAATGGGATAGAGTTTTTGTATGCTGAAATGTCTTTTTGTTTTAAGAAATCACCCAGAATGACAAAGAGACTGTGAGATCAGGCCGCCCTCTGCTCTTGGCCCTTGAAAAGGAAAACAAGGCAAAGAGAAAGCAAATCAAACATGTTGTTCAGCATGCAGCATAAGATAGCAACGTATGAAATCAGGCAAGGATTATCATGCTGAAATGCAAAAATATCAGAGTTCACAAAATGAGTACATATTATTTGCTAAAGGCTCCTCCCAAGCTAAGGGAGGAAGGGTAAAGATGACCTCCCCAAAAGGGAAGAATTTTTGTCGGCACAAGAGTCATATATTCAGTTTTAAATAAAGCTTTAGTACCTGTGGAGAATGTTTATGTTGTAGTGTGGGGAATGAACAACTGGCCAGTCTGAGAAGGCATACTTTTGCAAACCTTTAAAGTGACATGTGTACTATGTGTACCTAAAAGCTTTTGTACAATTCGCTCAATTTGCTAAACATTCTCAAATGAGAAAAATTACTCTGGAGGCAAATAATATAAAGATGTTAGGCTTAACATTAACAGACACTGAAATTAAGAAAGACATTAGTAAGGAGATATTAGAATAAATAAATAAGTGCTTTCAAGGGTATGGGCCTCTGCTGCACCAGGGAGAGTGAAAGATGCTCCCCCATGGTAATCGAGCTTAATGAAAGAACACAACTAATGAGAACTGAGTAGTACCCTCAAAAGGAAGATAAGGAAGGAATCAGCCCAATAACTGATAGTACTGGATTAAGGGCTGTCAATAAAATAACACAGAATTTGTACCCTGTGGTAGCAAATCCATAGACCTTACTAACTTGTTTAACACCTGAGCTAACCTGGTTCACTGTTTTAGGCCTAAGAGATGCCTTCTTTTGCCTCCCTATCCACGAAGCCAGCCAGAAAATTTTTGCATTCAAACACAAGCTCACATAGTCCATGTGCCTGAAGGCTTCAAAATTCCCCACTCCAATTGGAGAACAGCTTGCAAAGACCCAGAGTCCCAGGAAGCTCCACAAGAGAAAAGGAGGCTGTTGCAGTACGTGGACGATCTTCTAGTAGCCACTCAGAGGAGGGAAGCGAGAGAAGCCTGGACGGTAAGCCTTTTGAATTTCCTAGGGCTCCAAGGACGCAGAGCCTCAAAGAAAAGGCACAGGTAGTGAAACAGAAGGTAATCTACCTGGGATAAGAAGTGAGTGCGGAGCAGCAGACTTTAAGACAGGGAAAAGGAAGCCCTATGCCAAACCCTGAACCCCAGACAACGAAAGAACTCCAAACCTTCTTAGGCATGGCAGGGTAGTGCCAGCTGTGGGTTTATAATTATGGACTGTTCGCCAGACCCCTGTATGCTCCTATTGCCAATGGAAACTGAGATCTCCAGTGGACAAGAGACACCACACGGGCCTTTCACCAGCTAGAGACTGCCCTCATGTCGGCTCCAGCTTTGAAACTTCCAGATGTAAGTAAAGCATTCTTTCTATTTTTCCACGCAAGGAATTGCCCTGGGAATACTGGCTCAAGACTTGGGTCCATACCAGAGAGTAGTTGCTTACTTCTCTAAGCAACTAGATGCAACAGCCAAAGGATGGCCAGGTTGCCTCAGAGCTGTAGCAGCAGTTGTGCTGAATATTCAAGAGGCACGCAAGTTTACCCTGGGACAAAAATGACTGTGCTAGTGTCCCACAAAGTGTCCGCAGTACTGGAAGTAAAGGGTGGCCACTGGCTTTCACCAGAGAGGTTTCTGAAATACCAGGCCATCATGGTAGAGCAAGATGATGGAGAGATAGTGGTGACTAATATTGTCAACCCAGCTTCTTTTCTCAGTGGAATCAAGGAGAAGCAGTACACCACGATTGCCTAGAGACCATTGAAGCTACCTACTCCAGCCGCCCAAACTTAAAGGACACTCCTCCAGACGATGCAGAGACCTGGTTCACTGACAAGAAAGCGACATTGCAAAGTTCACAGTGACTACCTGCAGAGAAGTAATAGAGTCTGGACCCTTACCAACAAGTACCTCTGCACAAGATGCTGAGATAAATGCATGGACCTACGCCTTAGAAACAGCAAAAGGCATTCAGAGTTGTGCATGCACATGGAGCCATCTAGAAGGAGAGGGGACTGCTGACCACACAGGGAAAGAAGAGACAATCCAGCTGCTAGAAGCAGTTCAGCTACCTGAAAAAGCATATTAAGGCACACCAGAGAGTGAGCTTAAAATTAGAGGAAAGAAATGAGCTGGCAGATGGAGAGGCAAAGAAAGCAGCAAAGGGTGAGGTACAGATTTTCCTCGAAAGTAAGCCATAATACAATAATACTAATCAAAAGAGACGTACAACTGCAAGGGGTGGGCTACCATTGAAAGAGAGCTAGTAATCCCTTCCCATTTTCGTGGTTACTAGTGAAGGAAGGGCACTAGAAAACACACTAGGGCCTAACTACCTAAAGCCTTTTATAGAGTGTAGCTCCTTTCTCGAAATGACCAAGGCTGTGAGTGATACAGAGTGCATTGAAATGAAGTGTTGACTTTGAAGTAGTAATTCCCACAGGCTTCCTAGAACACACATCTGATTGAAACAATCGTTGTATCGTTGTCAAGAATTTATATACCACTATCACTCAGGTGAGCTGGTAATGTGATCCTTGCCTCCAGACTAACCTCAAAATATCCCCCCCCCGGGCCAAAACTCGATCAGACTGGGAGAGGCCATGGGCCTGTACAGCAGTGGCAAATCAACTTTTCAGAACTCCCAAGGAAAGGGGGGTATCAGTATTTACTGGTATTAACAGATACATTTTCAGGGTGGCCAGAAACATTCCCCACCAGAACTGTCAAAGCTCAAGAGGTGACCAGATCATTTTTACAAGAGATAATACCACGCTTCAGAGTTCCAGCCACAATATCCTCAGATAAAGAATCACCTTTCATTTCCAAAATAGTGCAACAGATTAGTAGCCATCTGGGCATAGATTAGGAACTTCACACCCCATACCGCCCCCAATCAAGTGGCCAGGGGAAGAAAATGAATCATTTGATTAAGCAGCAAATCATAAGACTGGGGCAAGAAGCTCTTCCACTAGCACTATTGCAAATTCAAACTAAACCTTTTGAGCTAAAGGAATGCTGAATCCTTTTGGAATGCCTTATAGAAGACCATATAGAATACAAGGGTAATGTCCAGAATGTCCACTTACATGGTGGCATTAAGCAAACGGCTCAGAAAAATTGAGAAACATGTGGCTGGAACTCGGAGCAGGGAGTTAGATAGCCTGGGGTTGATGTATATGTTAAGTCTCTTACAGAGAAGACTTCGGAACCATAGTGGGAGAGACCACTGCAAGTACCTCTCACCACCTTCACTGCAATCAAAATCAAGGAGCAGAATGCCTGGATCCATCACTCTCGGGTGAAGAAGGCCCAGAAGCCCCTTCAGGAGTGACACCAGGAGACAATGAACTGAGACTAAAACTTATTCGGGCAAAATGAGTATATTGCGGTCGGGAGTAGCTCATACTTTAGTGTACAGAGTTGTTTTGTATGGAATTATAACTGAAGTTTTAGAACTATAGAGTACCTCTACCCAAAGCAATGCTGAATGGCCTTGGTCCCTGGCATTTAATCAGTATACTAGATCCATGGGAAAACCTTCTGAGATAAAAGATTTAAACATATCTACTGTAGTAATCCACGAGAATCAGGTATGTGAGGAGTAAGAATAGCAAGAACGGGAACTGTGAACACTTCAAGGAGTCTGAGGAGAAGAAATCAAAGTAAAGTGCTTAGTCATCAATAGGATGGCTTATGAGAGACCAGATGTAATTAGTGTCTGAACCTCCCCTGGTGTATATGAACACCAGGAAGTCTGTGATAACCTAAGTGAATCAGACTGTTGGTGTAATTTCACCCTGATACAGCCTGTAGAAGTGACGCGCCTTTGAGCTCGAGTTACTGTCAGACTTTCATTTGAATTCAAAGTGGACACTGCACTTTTTACCACAGTGAAACCTTATACACCCCATACTAGTTCAGACTCTACCCAAATTCCAAACTTGAACCTAACGTAGTAAAGAACCCCCAGGCAATAGCTGGTAAAGGGTCCTGAACTGCAAGTAGTAAATTAACCCAAGCAAGGAAGGTGATTTTCCTTATTTATAGCTGTCCCTTTTCCTACTGAGATTTAGATCAGTGATCGTCCCAGTCTGAAGCAGTTAGATTCTGCTTAAAAGAAGTAGAGAGAAAGACCCTCTCAGAGCTCAGCAGCAAGCTGTAAGATTTTGAGCATCACTTTTGTGCTGCGTGTTTTAAGTAGCAGAAACCTGATCCCAGTTTCTTCTGAGGCACTGCAATGAATTTAGGCTTTTCTCTCAAGATTTCCCCTCCATTATCTTCTGCCCTGAACACAGTCCACAGCTTGATCTTAGCTAGAGGCAAAGTGAGTGAAGTTTTGTAGACCAGGAGAGACATTCCTGTTTGCCACACATCTGAGAAATCAGGTGCTTTAGAGAGAAAGAGAGAAGTTAGATTCCCTGAAGTCTCTACATTTCAGAACAAACATCTGCCTCAAGTATTGTCCGGTTTATCTCGGCTGTTTGAGGGGCCTGGAAAGGCCCAGGGATGGCCTTGGGGCAGCCTGTGTATCGAAGGATGAGAAGAGGCTTCAGTTCTTCTTTCTGGTTTTATGTTTATTAATTGTTTATCTAAAAGATGTTCTTTCAGCCACCAGAGATCTGCTCAGCAGTCAGCCATGGGCACACTGTCTCTCTCCTGGGCAGCCACGTATCTTTATACCCTTTGCTACGTATACAATATTTATCATTTTTCCCCAATACCATCTATTGTTATAACTCGGTGTACTCTTAGTAATAACCAATCCAGGAGTGCCACCGTGGCCAAAGAAGATGGAGGAGAAGAGGAAGAAGAAGGAGGACAGGACACACCCCAATTCCTCCATCTTACTCCTCCAAACCCCCCTGTACATAAATCCTAAACCTTGTGTCTCACTCTCTAATTAACTAATCCCTTCACCATTCACCCTGTGAAGCCCTCATCCTTGTCGTCTCCTGTGCAGGACCAAAGTCCTGCCACCAGACACTTCTGGCAACATTCCAGGACTCCCAAGACCCCCAAGCTGGTCTCGGAGGCTCAGCATCTCAGGACTGAGATCTTGAGATCCGACAAAGTATGACCTAAACCTCTGTCAAGTACACTTGTGAAGTGTGTCTGAATTTGTAGTACAAGCCCAGCACATCCCTCTGGCAGGGAGGGATGATCATGGACAGAAAGCAGTTCCTGTTCCCCATAACAAACATCTAACTGGCATATTAGAGAAAAGATTAAGAGTTTTAAATAGAATTGATTCAGAAATACTGATGAATAAACTGGCTGCTGCAGCAGATAGCCTAACAAAATTGAAGCAGCCTTTATAGTAATCTCTATTGGCATTAGGAACTAGCCAGCGACTATTGAAGTTGGAGGGAGACGACCCACCTTGCATTGGTCAGCCATCGACTCCGATTTATTAATCAATCAGTCACCTTTTATAACAGTGTTAATCAAGTTCATGCATATTGCAAAATATGAGCTCACAATAGGTCAGAGATACCATACCAACCCCTCCTTATGTTTCCAATACCAAGATTTGGGTTCTCAAAATTATTCTTGCTTTCCCAAAACAGCCAAAGATAGAACATCCACTTGTTATAAGAAAGCTGCCTGAGAACTCTGATGTGCAAGGCTCTCAAGGCCTTCATGCTTGTCACTTTTACCTGTAGTTAAAAATAACCTGAGAACCTCTGCTGTTCACAGAAACAGGCTGTGAGAACCTGCTCCTCACAGCTGCCTTCTAGGACATCCCTGAAAAAAATCTCCAACAAGTGACAAATTTCAAAAGTACTGCCAAAGTAAAGAAGTATGAAGAGGCCGAGGACCAAGACCACAAATTGATAGTAGAAGCACTTAGTATAGTTCAAGATAATGTGTCTTTAACTTTCAGTTGTATACAAGCACAGTTATAGATACAAACAACAGCAGCTCTGATCATATAAGAAAGGGGTGAAGGTAATTTTCCAGCTGAAATTCAGAAAATTGAGTGAGATAATGCAATTGATTTTGTAAAGAAATTTCAATCCTAGTAGACTATAGTGAATTTCACCTATGATCCTGTTTCTAATGTGGTCACTGCCTTTGTGCTTACCATACGCAATGCCACTGTTTATGTTATCCATCCCATCATTGCCCTAAGATTAAACCATGAAGAAACAATACTCTATCCTTCAGAACATAGAGTGTGGGCACGAAAAGATGAATGAAAAGTGGCAGACAGTAAACTTAGAATCCTGCATCACTAGAGAACAAATGAGATTCATTTGTGAAAGCAATACTGCTAATGCCCAAGATGTGTTTAGACACTGAACAGAGTATTTGCCACTTTGAAATTCATCCAGTCACTGACCAGAAAACTGTGCTCGTATATACTGGAAAAGGGCGTATGCTTGAGAACTGCTTGTGCTGCTGTACAAATTGATAGCAATGATGTTATTCTGTTTAGTAGAAACCATTCTAATCTCTGTATTTGTAATTTTATTAAGATTATTGAGTGTGATTTTTCGTATTTAGTACCAGTAACATCCCACCAGCTGATTACAGCCAATTACACAGTGTATCACAGAATACCACCTACCCCTATTAAAGCGAACCTTACATTAGTAAAGCAATTAATTAAGCACCAAAACCTATTAGAAGTCTTGAAAAGAATCCAAGAAAGTAGAAAAAAACCTTAATTACTGTCCAACATGATACAAAAGAGATAACCAGAGTTCTACAAAGAATAAAATAAAATATAGATCATCACTGGTGAGATGTGATCTTTGAGTAGTCACCAACTGCAAATAGAATCTTTATTAAGTTATGCCACCCTATTCTAGTTTTACTAATATTAGTTGAGATAAGCTTAAGATTATCTATTACATTGTTAATTTAAAACTAGAAAATACTACAACGAATAGCTGTACTAACATCTTTATCAAACGTACATAGTGAAGCATTAAAAGACACTTATTGTCATGAGAGTTTTCATTAAGTAAAAGAATTTACTTATTTCCTAGGAAAGGGGGGGATGAGACAGAGTAGGGATCCGTCCTGAATTAGGTGAAGTGTCTGACAACGGTGAAAAGTCAAACGGCCAAAGCTGAAGGAAAAACTCGCATGCCGAGACAGCAAAGAGACAGAGAAAGTAAAACCGAAAAGACCACGAGGTCAATTTGCCCCGACCTAGAAATTCCTTTGATAAAGAAGAACTGGTGCTAAGTGTCATGCAAGATGAATATGTATGAACTTATTGTGAAACTGTATGCATATGCATTTGGAAAGGGGATAAAAGGAGGTCTGAAATCTTCAGGGGTATGCAAGCCCTTTTGGGGAGGCTTGCGTCCAGTGCGCGTCGTAATAAAAACACACCGAGCTTTACAACTTTTATAAAGTTGTGAAGTTTCTTCTTTTCTCCGCAAAACACCCTCCAAGCAGCCACTGCCCAAGCAGCTGCGCTGCCCCCGGGCTCTCCTCCCGGCCTGCTGGGCTTTGTTGGGTGGCACAGCCTGTGCCAAGGGGCAGCAAGGTGCCTGCAGGCCCCAGCTCTGGGGCAAACGGAGAACGTCCTGCCCGCATCCACCGTGCTGCCAGCTCAGCAGTGCAGCACAGCACGGGCTGACGCTCCCCATTGCTCCCACAGACATTGTCACTGAAGCAGGAATATATACCCCGGATCCAGTGCACCTCCCAAGAATTGTCTGCCCCCAGGATGCGCAGAGGACGTGCATGATAGGCACAGTGGTGATAGTGTGCTCTGTGCCACTTGTGCTGATAGGCTGCTATCTTGGCATTCGCAAGCTGGCAATCAAGATGAGACGGTCAGTTGCTGATTTTTCTCCACAGTTTTCTTATAACTGTGCTCCATAGCATTGGTAGCCTGACTCGTAGTCGTGCTGCTGTGGAGTTGTGGCCAGGCCATGGTTGTCCAAACAACTCTGCTGAGGGTTCTGCTGCTGCCCAGAGCTTTCATTGGCCTCCTCATTGCTGGGCCTTGTCCTGGGGGCCCGCTGGGGCTGCAGCCAGTGCTGGCTCCCACTGAGGCTGCCTGGCCAAGAGCAGCCCCAGGGGCACAGGGCAGAGGCACAGCAAGTTCTCAGCAGTGTTTGGGCAGCAGAGTTCAGGACAGGGCAATGCTTATTTAGTAGCTCATGTAAACTTTCATGGCAACAGTGGTGTTGCGGGACAAGCAAATGTGCTCCAGTTCTGTGTTAAAACATGGTTTTCTTTATGAAATTCATTCACTATTTTAAAACTTAGTTTAAAATATAACTTCTTTTCCAGTGCTTACTACCGTTATTTGGTATAATGAACGATGGCATTAGTATCCCATGGCTGAATTAGAAGACTGTAAGTACTATAAAATGGAATCAGTTTTACACTCTTATGTCTTTCACAGACTTATGAAACTTTTGTTGGTTTGATGTGACCAACAGAAGAGTTTTCCTCTGCTTTTAATTCAAACAAGCAGCAGAGCTGGAACCTTTTGAGAAGAGTCTGTTCACTTCATAGTTAAGCAAACTGCCAGGGTTCTTTATTGAGCGACATAAAATCTGTATTTTATGTACATATTCCTGACAAGTCAGTGATAGAAATGAGGGATTTGGACTCTTTGAGAAGTACTGACCTACTGCGCATTGGCTTGCCAAAGCTAAGTCTGCAATAATCAATCTTTTTCAGAAGACAATGTTCAGTTTCTTCCTGGAACTCCCTCTTGCATTTGTACTCAAAAACACTTCTTGAAAGAAATTTACAAGGGCTCTTTATGGTCCCTTATTTGACTTTTCTCTCTTTCTCCAGTGATGCCAATGAAAACCTGGATGATTCGATGAAAAAAGCTGCAAAGCAGATCCTGGAGAAGAGGGCATACATCTGCTCCCACCCTCTGGACAGGACCTTCTGATCCCTCCATGAGAGCAGGCACTCATGAATGTCAGTCAGGGAGGGATTTGCTGCAGTTGCAGTATTTCACACAATAAAAGCACCTTTTATTTAATGTCTTTACTAAATGTAACTGTATAAAATAAAATTTCTTTCTAACCACTACTTCATAGAATAAGGATAAATAAAGAGATTTTATTTTAAGCAGAAGTTATTTTTTTAGATTTATAGATGGATAGATAAATAGATAGAGAGATAGATAATAGATAGATGTATATATATGTCTGTTCCTCTTGGAGGTTTGGATGGGGAGATGTTTCTTCCCAGGGAAGGGATTGTGTGGTTTCTCAGTATCTTTTCACTTCAATCAGGTGCTCATTCCCTGAGCAAGTCTGAAAGACTTGGGCAATCACAACAGTTCTGCTTTGGAGGCACCTCCAGCTCTCTTGTCCAGCAGCACCACCAGGACACTGAGTCCCCAGTGTCCAGGGAGCTTCTGCTGTCACCCTGAGGGACACCACTGGTCACTGATGTCCATCGGGCCTCTGAGCCATTGACCACAACCCCCTGGATGTGACCAGCCAGGCAATTGCTCATTCTCCAAACTGTGCCTCCATCAGATCCATAGCTCACCAAAGGAGGGACAAGGATGCTGGGCAGGGCTGATGTGTCCAGGGAATGGCAGAAGTCCAGAGTGGTGGCATCTCTAGCTCTTCCCTTGTGCACTGGGGTGTAACTTCACGGCTGCGGTCACAGGCAATGTGTTCTCCGGCCAGCTCGCTCCCTGAGTCCCACGGACAGTCACAAGAGAGGCTGCCCCTGGATCCCTAAGGGACCTTCCCGGCTGGCGGTGCGTACAGGGGCTCGCAGCTCCCTGCAGCCGACACCTGTGGCACGGGTGACACAGCAGCAACCCAGTACGAGGGACTGAGGCGAAGGAATAGAGAGAGATCACTTGTTTGAGTTCTAAGGAAGGTTTATGTCCCCAGAGGAGTCAGGGACAACTGACAATAACTGAGGGCAAAACACTGATTTTTAAGGAAGGGAGGGAAGAATGGGAGGGACACAACTTTTTACCAAGGGGAAGGCATTGGGGAAGGAGTGCAGTGCAAGGGCTATCCAATAGAAACCAACAAGGGGAAGGAGCAAACCTTGAAATCCAATCTTGCTTCGAGGAAGGGATGAATGACAGGGTACACGCCAGAACAAAAGGCTGTGCTGTCTTTGATGGACAGGGACATTGACATATACTTGGTGAATAAACAACTCAGGACTGAACCACCAGAGAAACCAAGTGGGATACGTGGAATGAAACATTACAAACGTATAACAAGGAATATTTAAAACTTACTACAGAAGAACAAACTGTAAAATAACAGACTACCACACTGGGGTGTTGCGGTGTGTCTCTATTGTGTTTTCAATTGCAAGTCAGTTTCAATGGTCAGTTCTATAATCCACCCCCCCATCTCTTGTATTGTTATAGCATATTTTATCCTTAATGGATTGTTCCTTTGCACCTCTCTTGTTGGTTTTGTCCTGGTTTTCCATCTTCCCAAAGACCTGCCACTTTGTTCCTCAATGTTCCCTGTTCCTTCTCCTAGGAGGAGCAATGTCAGTCCCTCCTCATACCTGCCCCTTTCTCCAGAAACTTCCCTGTCATTTATGTATACCACGAGGTCCCATTGCTTTGTTTAACCTCTTCCCCTCCCCTGTAATTCCCAATTGGTTTAAGCACTGTATTCCCTGCCTTATGCTTCTCCCCAGGTTTCCCCCACTTGGTTAAAGTTTTGTACCCTCCCGTTGAACCTCACCTGTTTAAAAACCTCTTCTAGAGCCTGGACTTGTGTCTTTCTGTGCCTGACCTTCCTGGGCATAAACACCTTTGGGAGTCATACAGAAGACCTCTCCTTGTTCCTTGTCCCTGCCCTTGAAGCATTCCACCTGTGCCATACAGCAGTTGTGCCCTACAGCTGCACCCAAATTGTGAGGCTTTTTGTGGGCAGCCCCCTCCTGGTGACAGTGCTGGGAACAGCCCAGGCTGAAGAACTCTGGCACCGCGTCACTGAGGCAGCCACTCCATCATGGAAGGCCTCTGGCTTGGTCAGGCCGCACAGACCCACCCTGTGCTCCTCAGGGTTTCCTTTGGCATCCCATCCAAGCATTGAAGAGGTTGGGTGACTGTTCCCCCTGTTTTATTGACTGTGTCCTTTGAGGACCACAAGAGGAAGCAGTGCCTTAAATTGCACATGAAGAGGAAATGGTGAAGTAAAGGCTTCACCTTTCCTATGAAGCCAAAGGGCTGTGTTAGCCATGGCCCCACCAAGGTGCCAAATTTCCAGCTGGGAAGCTGCTGACTGGAGGGAATGTGGCACTTGTCTCCAGCCAGAGATCACTCATTCCTTAGCATGCTGGGCTGTGGCTGACATGGATGTGATCTCCCGTGCCAGTGCCCAGAACACAGAGCAGTGAGCTCAGCTTGGGGGTGGGAAAGTCCAGCCGTTGGACACAACTGCCAGGCAGGAGGAGCTCCCTCCCAGAGAAGGAAAATTCCAGCCATGCACAATCTGGTATTGCTGGAAGGGAAAATCGTGTTTTGTAATTCTCGACCTCAAACAGCTTCCTTTAAATGCTTCTTATAGGAAGGGAACATTCCCAGGGAAGCTGCAGTGTAGGTGTGGCCCGTTCATGGTTGTCCAAAGAACCCTGCTGAGGATTCTGCTGCTGCCCAGAGCTTTCATTGGCCTCCTAATTGCTGGGCCTTGTCCTGGGGGGCCCGCTGGGGCTGCAGCCAGTGCTGGCTCCCACTGAGACTGCCTGGCCAAGAGCAGCCCCAGGGGCACAGGGCAGAGGCAAAGCACAGTGGGGAGGAGAAAGAGCAGGGACGAGATTGCCCTTGAAAGGCAGAGGCGCTCTGGGGCCCGCGCGTGGCCACGGAGCCTGCCCAGAGCTGTGTCCTGCTCGCCGGGGCCTTGAGGGGCAGCTGTGCAGCTGGGCCGAGCTGTGCCAGCAGCTCCAGCCGTGCTGGGGAGCCTTGCCAGCTCTGGGCCCTGCTGTGCAGGAGGCTCCCTGTGTGCCACTGGCACCTGGGGCCTCAGCCACCTCCTCTCTCCATAGTTCCACCTCTTGATAGCAGCTGAAGGAGAGTGGCAGGATCTCACGCCCAGATAACTTGAGCAGTTCCTCCAGCAGTGGTGAGGACCTGGGCAGACCCATCAGAAGCCCTCAGAGGAAAACCCCAGAACAGCTGCCATCTATGAGGAAACCGCCTGTGGAAGTCCCAATGCCACCTCCTTTCCCTGTGGGAATCCCTGAGCCTCCTCCACTCCCCACAAGGATCACCAATATGCCTCCACCCCCTCCCAGTCCATCCTAACAACTGCCACGACCCCAAAACCAGTTCAGCACCTTCCATACCCAGCTGAGTCCACCACGTCCCCCTCCTCCCAAAACCATCTAACCTGCGTGCCAAATGACACTGAAGGTGCTTCTGTCCCCCACCCCCCGTCTCCATTCCAGAGCTTTGCCCAGCTCTTCAGCTACAATAAAGAGATGGAGCTGTAACCTCAGTGTCCAGGTGGAAGCTGCAGCAAAGCCCACCCAGCAGCAGCACAGGCTGAGCTCCACGCCAAGGAGCCCCCAGCCGTGGATGCCCACAGTGTGGGCAGGCAGGAGCCAGGCAGGGGCTGGTGTGACCAGCGGCGGGGCCCCGAGGGCTGGGGGAGCCCATGCTGAGTGTCCCTGGGCTGAGGGCACATTTCCTTCCCCGGCATCATCTGGGTCTGGAGCTCCTCCAGGGACACAGCCTGACCAGAAATGTCAGCAGGCAGAACAAAGGTTTTGCTGAGCAGTGGCCCTTTGATGAAGCAAAATATTTACAACCAAGGCAGTCCATTGCTACACTTGAGGGTCCACTTTGGGGGTACAGCTGAGGCCATGAGGTCACAGCAGGCTCAGGGGTCACAGCAGGCTGAGGTCACAGCAGGCTCAGGGATCACAGCAGGCTGAGGTCACAGTTGGCTCTGAGGTCACAGAGGTGCCAGACCCGGTGGTTGCACAGCAGCACAAGGAGCGAGCAGTCAGTGCTTGAGCACAACTGTTGCAGCAGCAGCGGCGGTGGCAGCAGTGGTGCTGACATTGGGACAGCGGTGTCAGGACAGCGGTGGCAGCAAGAGCTGCGGGACTGGCAGAGGGCAAGGCACCATGGCCCTTGCTCTGCGCCTCTTCCTCCTGCTCCTCCTGGCCGTGGCCCTGCCTGCCAGGGCTGCCCAGGCTGCTCCGCTGCAAGCGTGGCGAGCAGGTGAGCCGGCAGCCTGGCTCCCCTTTCCCGGGACAGCGCTCCCTGCTCCCCGGGAAGCGCTGGGGATGGTTTTCCCCAGGCCTTTAGGGAGGGTTTCCTCTGGGGGAGGGAGAGAGCCCCCATGGGCCCTGTGCTGCCCCTGTTGCCTCTCCCGGGATGTGTCACAGGGCCTGCAAAGAGGGTGGAGAGTGACCAGGAGCCAGCCCAGAGCTGCCCAGGCCCCTGTGCAGCTTTGGCCTTGTGCATTCACATCTGGCCCCCACGGACTTTCCTGACCCCCTTGCGGTGCCCATTTCCCGGAGGCAGAAGGGGATGCCAGCGCATCATTGAAATGGGTCTGGTCTTTGCTCCATTCTAGATTTGGATCGCGACTTTGATGATTTGGAATTGTTGTTGAATGATATTCGGAATGTCTTGAGGAACGCTGGAGGCAAGTTCTGAATTTCCCTTTCAAGTGACATATTAATCACTATCCAAGTGGCAAGAGCTCGTTCATTTGCCATTTTCGTTAGAGGTTAAGTCAGGGCAGAAGGGTTCTGAAAACATTGCCCTGCTCCTTTCTGGAGCCCTGAGTGATCCCACAGGATCACTGTCAGTGGGAGGAAGGAGCATTTAGCTGTCCATCCTCCTCCCATGTGCAATGTCAATGTGTCCTTCCGTGCAGTCTGTGCAGTCACAGAGAAGAGCAGAGAGGGAAGGGGGCGGGCCCACGGTTGTGCCCCGGGGCTGAGCCTTCCACACCCTGAGGATCTCCTACAGTGCCACGGGTGATGTTCTGTCCTGCCTTTCTTTGCAGCTGAACCTCTTGGTGAAGGTGATCTGGCTTCCCAACCCATGTCCACAACTGAGCCTCTGGGACATGGTGAGGGTAGGTCAAGGCCTTTCCCCTGGGAGAGCTGCCAGCTCAGAGCCCAAAGCTCGGCCAGGAGGGCATCGCTGCAGGTGCCAGGACAGAGCCATGCACGTGTGTGCCCTCGCCCTGTGCGATCCCCACACCGCTCCTGCGGCTCAGTGGTGTCCGTGGAGCTGAGTAGAGGCGGCAGAAGCTTCTGTGGTTGTTGTCTTACAGACGTGCCTGCAGGGAGGACTTTTCCTCATCCTTCCCTCATTCCTACACAGAAGCCTGCCTCCCATCGCAGGGGTGAGTAGTGTGTCCCTGCTGACCCCACAGGCTGAGCCCTGCTTCTGTGGGATCCATTAATGGGAAAAGGAAACATGTTTTTCTAAGGTCCTCTAAAAGGAAAGAACAAAGCTGCAGGACAGAAGAAAGCTCATGAGCCATCTGAACACATGAGGCAAAGGACAAAGGAAATGCAGCAGGCAGGACAAGGTGGGTGCATTTCCCTCAGCCTTGTCCTTGGGCTCAGCAGCCGGGGGCTTTGGCTGCACATCTGGACACGCCATGCCCGGCACAGCGGGAAGGGATCCATGGCAGCCTCGCTGCCCTGCTGGTGCATGCACGCCCTGCAGGGCTGTTTGCCAGCCTGGCCTGGCTGCAGCTTCTCCCCAGCCACTGCAGGATTGAATGTGGCATCAGCTGACAGGCAGCCCAAACTGCACAACGCACCTCAGATCCCCTGCAATTTCCCATCTCCAGGCAAATCAGATGGGGCATCTGTTTGGAGTAGAGAGGGCCCTGGCCTAACCAAAAATTTTATAGGGATTTCCTGATTCTTAACCATGTCTTTGACAAGCATTTGCTCCTGAAGATTCCCCATCCTCAATGGGGAACAGCCCCACCTGACCCAGCTGTACCTCATCCTTTCTCCAGAAGCAGATGGAGAGGCTGTGCGGAAGGAAGGCTGTGCAGTTCTCGGAGGAAGCAGTGGCTCATTGGAAGCCTCTGCTCCAGGAAGGGAGGCGATGCCAGGCACAGCCACAGGAGGTAATTGCTGTGCCTCTGGGCCTGAGCCCTGCTGAGGCTTGAGCTGCCCTCTCTGCTGCTTGGCACTGCGGGCACAGCCCGGACAAGACGGGCACAGCCCAGAGGAATTGTCCTGAGCAGGCTCAGGGCACTCAGATATTGAGCTGTCCTGCTGGGCTCCCTCCGTGGGAGACACGTCCCGAAACCTGGGAGCAGCTGCCAGGGGTGCCCATGGTGGGGAAAGAGCAGAGGGGGAGAGCAAGGCCCCAGTGGGTCCTGAGAGGGCTTGGCCATGTGCCCTTGGGATGGGGAAGGGGTCCCAAGGCAAAGAGGGATGGAGAGATAGAAGAAGGTGGGAAAGGCAGGAGAAAGGGCAGGAGAGTCAGAGGGACAGGGGGACAGCTGTGGCACTGCCTGATGAAGTTTTCCCCAGGCATTTAGCAAGACTTGCAGCTGTGGGAGTGAGAGCACCCAGGGTCCTGAGCTGCTTCAGCCGCCCCACCAGGGATGTTGCACAGGGCATGCAAAGAGGGTGTAGAGTGACCAGGAGCCTGCCCAGAGCTCCGCAGGCCCCTGTGTCTGCTTTGGCCATGTCCATTGACATCTGGCTCCTACAGCCTTACCCGACCCCCTTGCAGTCCCCATTTCCCAGGGGCAGACGGGGATCTCTGCATGCCCTGAAAAATGTTCTCATCTGTGCTCCGTTTTAGATGAGGTGTCTGGAAAGGCTTCTCCATTAGATGGGGAACATAAAGTTTTGAAGCCTTTGGAACCTCCTGCAGGTATGTTCTCACTCTCCCACCAAGGAATAATTGTTGACAACCTGGCAGGAACCTGGTTACAGAAGCTTCTGTGGCTGTTGTGTTACAGATGTGTCTGCAGGGAGGACATTTCCTGTTCCTTTGCTGGTTCCTTCACCGAAGCCAGGCTCCCATCGCAGCGGTGAGTAATGCGTCCCTGCTGACCCCACAGGCTGAGCCCTTCTTCTGTGGGATCCATTCATGGGAAATGGAACCACTTTCTCTTAAGGTCCTCTGAGAGGGAAGGACAAAGCCACAGGGCACAAGAAAGCGCATGAGCCAAATAACATGGTGATGGAACTGCACAAAGGGAATGGTGAGAGCATTTCCCTCAGCCTTGTCCTGGTGCTCAGCAGCCGGGGGCTTTGGCTGCACATCTGGACACGCCATGCCCGGAACAGCGGGAAGGGATCCATGGAAGCCTCGCTGCCCTGCTGGTGCATGCACGCCCTGCAGGGCTGTTTGCCAGCCTGGCCTGGCTGCAGCTTCTCCCCAGCCTCTGCAGGAAGGCATTGGGCATCAGCTGCCATGCAGCCCAAACTGCACCATGGATCCCCTGCATTTTCCCGGTGTCTGAGCACATCCTGAGGTGTGGCTGCTTGGCAGAGGGAGGGCCATAGGAAGCCCCAAAGGCCTGTGGGGATCAGGATTTTCCTGATTCTTATCCATGTTGTGGACAAGTATTGCCTTCTGAAGAGGCAACCACCTGGATGAGCAATGATTCCATCTGATCCCACCAAGCCTCTTCCTTTCTCAAGGGATGGACAGAGAGGCTCTATGGAAGGTGGCATTTCCTGCAGGAAGGGAGGCGATGCCAGGCACAGCCACAGGAGGTAATTGCTGTGCCTCTGGGCCTGAGCCCTGCTGAGGCTTGAGCTGCCCTCTCTGCTGCTTGGCACTGCGGGCACAACCCGGACAAGACGGGCACAGCCCAGAGGAATTGTCTCGAGCAGGCTCAGGGCACTCGGGTACTGAGCTGTCCTGCTGGGCTCCCTCCATGGGAGACACGAACCGAAACCTGGGAGCGGCTGCACGGGGTGCCCATGGTGGGGAAAGGCAGAGGGGGAGAGCAAGGCTCCAGTTTGTCCTGAGAGGGCCTGGCCATGTGCCCCTTGGGCTGTGGGAGCTGTTCCATGGGCAGGTGGGCAAGCAGGAAGGAGGGACGGAGGTTGGGAGCAACAGCTGTGGCACTGCAGATTTCCCCAAGCATTTAGTGAGGCTTTCCTGTGTGGGAGGGAGAGAGCCCCAGGGCCCTGGGCTCCTCCAGCTGCCCCTCCAGGCATGTTGCACAGCACCTGCAAAGAGCGTGGAGAGTGACCAGGAGGCACAGGCTCCCACAGCCTTACCCCACCACTTTGCAGTGCCCAATTCCCCAAGCGAGAAAGGGATCCCAGCACAAAATGGAAAAGGTTCTGTAGCATCTGTGCTCCCTTCTCGACTGGCATGTGACTTGGAGTAGTTGGAAATGCTGGTGAATGGTACTTTGAAGACCTTGCCAGATGTTGAAGGCAAGTTCTCAATGTATCTTTCCTGACAGAATAATCGGTGGCAGTGTGGCAAGGGCTTACTCATGAGCCAGTTGCCTTAAACTTCACTGAAGGTTGATCAGATCTGGAAACCTTACCCTGCTCCCTTCTGGAGCCCTGAGGGATCCCACAGGATCGCTGTCAGTGGGAGGAAGGAGTATTTATCTGTCCATCCTCCTCCTGTGTGCAATGCCACTGTGTCCTTCTGTGTGCTCTGTGCAGCCACAGAGAAGAGCAGAGAGGGAAGGGGCTGGGCCCAGGGCTGTGCCCCAGGGCTGAGCCTTTCTCAGCTCCTTTGCTGCCCCCAGGGAGCCTTACCTGCTCATGCTGCCACTGCCAAGGCCTGGCCCTGCCTGGGGTTGGGTTTGGAGCTGCAGCAGCTCCAGGGAGTCTATTCTGCCCCAACAACCCCACAAGGGGCTCCTTCCATCCCAGTGTGGGGCCACTGCAGGCACGAGGTCCCCCTTGCCCTGCTCCTGAGTGGAAGGCAGAGCCAAGGCAGTGTCTTGCATGGCACCAATCACCCAGGTGCCCTCACTGCCACTCAGGCCTGAAGGAGAATCTTCAGCAGTGCCATTGGAGCTGATCTGTCCTGCCTTTCGTTGCAGCTGAGTCTGTTGCTAAAGGTGATCTGGCTTCCCAGCCCACATTCAGGATTGCGCCTCTGGGAGATGGTGAGGGTAGGTCAAGGCCCTTCCCCTGGGAGAGCTGCCAGCTCAGAGCCCTAAGCTCAGCCAGGGGGGCATCACGGCAGGGGCCGGAACAGGGCCATGTATGTGTGTGGCCTCACCCTGCACGATCCACTCACAACTTCTGCTCAGCACTGGCAGCTGTTTGGAGGGGGGTGGGCCCTGGCCCAGTGGAAAAAGCCTAGATGATTTGTTGAGTTTACCCGATTTTGCATAAGCATGACGTCCTGAAGATGCCATCAAAGTAATGGATGACTGTTCCATCTGTTAAGATGTAATTTTTGTTTCTCAAGTGATGGGCCAAAAGGCAGGACAGAAGGAGGTGTATCCGCAACGAAGCAGAGGCCGATTGGCAGCCCCTGCTGCAGGACGGAAGGCCAAGCCAAACACAGGCATGGGCATGGGCACAGGCTCAGAAGGTAATTGCTGTGCCAGGCTCAGCAGGGCTCAGCCATTGGCAGGGCTGTGTGACTGCAGCTCTTCCACTGGGGCCTTCCCTTGCACAGCCCTGCTGCAGCCAAAGCTGAGGGTGCCTTTGGAGCTCATTCAGAGCCCCAGGGAAAGGGGACTCGTGCACCAACGTCCCTCCCGCTGCAGCTGCTCCAGGGCTGGCCCTGAGTGCCCAGAGGCCCAAGGCACAGGAGCAGCCTCGAGCAGGAGCCCTGCCGCAAGCCCAGGGCCAGAGCCAGCCTTGGCTCCCGGCTGGGCTGGGGCTGCACTGGCTCCTGCCAGGGCCTGACTCTGTGCCCTGGGTCTGGGGGAGCTGTCACGGGGCAGGGAGGGCCAGGGCTGGCAGTGGCTGCTCAGGGATGGCTTTGGCCCGTGTCCCTCCAAGCAGCCACTGCCCAAGCAGCTGCGCTGCCCCCGGGCTCTCCTCCCGGCCTGCTGGGCTTTGTTGGGTGGCACAGCCTCTGCCAAGGGGCGGCAAGGTGCCTGCAGGCCCCAGCTCTGGGGGAAACGGAGAACGTCCTGCCCGCATCCACCGTGCTGCCAGCTCAGCAGTGCAGCACAGCACGGGCTGACGCTCCCCATTGCTCCCACAGGTGCAGATGGAACCACAGCACATGTTCCTGATGCCCAGAAGGGCCTTGGAAGGGGTTTCTGTCAGGAAACAGGCTTCTGGCTAGGGTTACTGGCAGGCCTGCTTGTCTTGGAGCTGATCTTCATCTATTGCTCTGTCCAAATTTGGACTTGCTGGAAGAGAAAAGGGTGAGTGTTTAGTTCACCTTTCCCTCAAACAGCTTCTTTTGAAAGTCTACTGTACATAGGAAACATTCCCAGTGAGGCTGCAGTGTAGGTGTGGCCAGTTCATGATTGTCTAAAGAACTCTGCTGAGGGGTCTGCTGCTGCCCAGAGCTTTCATTGGCCTCCTCATTGCTGGGCCTTGTCCTGGGGGGCCCGCTGGGGCTGCAGCCAGTGCTGGCTCCCACTGAGACTGCCTGGCCAAGAGCAGCCCCAGGGGCACAGGGCAAAGGCAAAGCACGGTGGGGAGGAGAAAGAGCAGGGACGAGATTGCCCTTGAAAGGCAGAGGCACTCTGGGGCCCGCTCCTGGCCAGTGAGCCTGCCCAGAGCTGTGCCCTGCTGGCCGGGGCCTTGAGGGGCAGCTGTGCAGCTGGGCCAGGCTGTGCCAGCAGCTCCAGCTGTGCTGGGGAGCCTTGCCAGCTCTGGGCCCTGCTGTGCAGGAGGATCTCATTGTTCCACTGTCAGCTGGGGCCTCACCCACCCCCTCTCTCCGCAGTTCCACCTCTGGACAAGAGTTGTAAGACGGTGGCTGCACCTCACACCCAAACAGCAGGAGCAGCTTCTCCAGCAGTAAGAAGGTCCTGGCCAGCCCTGTCAAGAGTTTTGAGCTGAAGACTCCAGAACAGCAATCAACAATGAAATCTCCTATTTGCCTGGAGATCGCACTGCCACCTCCTCTCCCCATGTGTATCCCCAAGCTACTTTCATTTCTTTTTTGATCCTCCTCTGTCCCGTCCCGACTCCTTCTATAGACCCCAGCAGCAGCCCAGCACCCTCCAGCCCCTCCTGAGACCAACATGTCCCTTCCTCTGCCCCTGAGCCCCCTGGGCCTGCCCTCTCAACAGAAATGAAGTTAACCCTGCTGTCTGCCAGGCTAGGTGATGGCCCTTTCTTTTGTTGCACTAAAGGGAAGGTGCCGTCACCCCAGTGTTTGGGTGGCAGCAGCAGCAAAGCCCAGCCGGCAGCAGCACTGGCTGAGCTCCATGGCCAGGAGCAGCCGTGGATGCCCACGGTGTGGGCAGGCAGGAGCCAGGCAGGGGCTGCTGTGACCAGCGGCGGGGTCCTGAGGGCTGGGGGACCCCAGGGGGCAGGCAGCAGCATGGGGCTCCTGAGAAAAAGCAACCCCATTTGCTTAATTTTTCACTTTTAAATATTAGAAATTTGCAGAAATATTTCAAAATCGTTTTTCTGTAGAGAGACACCCCCTAAATATTTCTTCCCAATTCCTATTGCAGTTTAAGATTTTTCTAAGTAGTTTTAGAATCCAAAAAATGACCTCATTTTGTCTTCACTTTGCATTTTTAGAAATATTTAGAAATATCTCTTGTAGAGAGAAATCCCCATATGTTTCATTACTTTTTCCACAACACATCTGTATTTTTGAAACCAGTTTTAGAGTTCTGGAAAACATTTTCCCCTTATACAATTTACAATAAAATTGCATTTCAGTGGTAATGTGTATTCTAGGAAGAAGTAAGACCCCTTCATCCAGCCAGTCTGCTGCAGAGGCTGTTCTTTCATGCAGGAGCTTTGTACCTAGTCACCACCAACATACATAAAATCTTTTTCTAGATATTTCCTGGGATTAGTGACAAGCTCCCATCTTAGTCTTCTCAGACAAACTTTGAGCACAGTGGCAATCTCTTCAAGTTACCATCTTTGTTTGCTTCTGGTGCAACTCCCTCAGTTCTAGAGCAGGGCCTTCTCTCAGCTTCCTGCTGGCCCCGGGCTCTCCTCCCGGCCTGCTGGGCTTGGTTGGGTGGCACAGCCTGTGACGTTGCTCCCACATGTGACTGAGGGCACAACTTAAGCAGAACCTATCCATCCTCTCTGCAAAAATATTCATCACTGAAAGACACCAGGTTTCTGAAATAATTTGGGGAAAGTCTTGGTCATGAAGCTTCTCCAACAATGGTGGGTCTTTCCAGGTGATATCAGCACATCTTTCAGGGTGGGCAGGTGCCTTACTGTGCAGAGAACTGTCTCCCAACCCACTGGACCTGAGGGGCAGTTACTCTACCACAATGCCAAGGTTTCGGCTGCGGCAGGAGGAGGAGCTGTGCTGAGTGAGAAGCTGAATCAGAAGCTTCAGAGTGCACAGAAAGTCGTCACAAATAGGTCCCTGTCAGTGGGGATGTGGATCATTCCTCTTGGGTTCAGGTGCAAACAGGGCATTTTGAGTAACATTTGCAGCCTGTACTGGCTCCCTCAGGCCGTACACAGGCCAAGGCAGCAAAGGAAACTTGGAAAAAAGCCTTAGCTCCATAAAAGTGGTGTTGGGAAAGCAGGAGATAGCAAAGCACTGCTGAAAGCACACAGTGTATATAATGTAAATTATTCTTCGTTGATATACTGCAACATATTGTTCTAATGGTGGGAGGAAAAAGAAATAATGATCAGTTCTCTCATTAATAATGTTCATTTTCTCTTCCAGTATTGCCAGCGGGTTGAGTTAATTGTTAAGCATGACAGCTGGGCTTTAATATATCAGCTGTAGATTCCAGTCACAGCAGTCTAGTTTAATAATTGGATTTCTTTCTCCCTCATTTTGACTATATCATACTTATAGCAATTATTAAAATTCATCATAGCACAAAAATAATCCATTTGAAACCTCACCAAAAATGGCAGCCCAACACTGCTTAGCATTTAGTGGAGAATTCAGAACAGTTTCTTGGAAAACCAGGAACAGCTTCTCTGATAATTCAACAGCCACAGTGTGAACGGGCACACTCAGTGAAAGCCAAGAGTGCTTCAGGTGAGCCAAGGCAGTGTTGAATAGGCTGCTGTCACTAAAAAAGCGCATTCAGACTTCACAGGAAATTCCCTCTGAAAATGCAAATTCATATGTGGTTCTTTAGCTATAGGTAGTTCAGCCAAGCCATGGCAGTTTACCACCACTGGCAGAAAGTTGTTTTAACACTGCAACATCAAACTGTTCTGGAGACTTCACAGTCTGCCTTGGAATGGCTGTAGGTGCCAAGTGGACACAGCTTCTGCTGTGAGGAACTTAAAATCCTCCTTACTGCTCTTCCAGACTCTTTAAAGACAAGGTTTAACTTCCAGCATGAGCACAGCTCTGCATAAGCTCATTGACCCCAAAACCTATAGGCATCAAGGCACCCAGCAGAAATCCTGCACATTCCCACCATGCCAGAGAGAAATGGGGCTTATTCAAGGACTGACAAAAGGCAAGATTTTGAGGGGTGAGAGTGGAATGAAAGTAGAAAACTTGAGAAAAGCCTGGTGTTTATAGTTTTGGGAGAAAGGGCAGCAGGACTGTAAGCTGCGTGCTCACCATCTCCTCCTCCAGGTGCACACAGGGATGGAGCAGCCCCAGTGAGTGGTTTCAGGCATTGAAACCACTGTAGACTTGGAATCAATTCATAAGTGAAAATAAAGACAGAAGAATCACAGAATCCCAGACTGGTTTGGGCTGGAGGGACCTCAAAGCCCACCCAGTGCCACCCCTGCCATGGCAGGGACACCTCCCACTGTCCCAGGCTGCTCCAAGCCCCAGTGTCCAGCCTGGCCTTGGGCACTGCCAGGGATCCAGGGGCAGCCACAGCTGCTCTGGGCACCCTGTGCCAGGGCCTGCCCACCCTCACAGGGAGGAATTTCTTCTTAACATCTGACCAAGTACCTGGTTACAGACACCAGGAGCTGTCTCACTCTGCAGCAGGCTGCAGTCAATGTCTGCTGAAATATGACGCACAGAATCCACCACAGGTTCCTCCTGCACACATTGCCCGCACTCCTCTCAGGACACAGCTCTCACAACCAGTCCCAGACTGCTCCTGCTGCCCAGGAGGAGATGGGAAAGGGCTGAGCCCTGGCTACAGCCTTGGCAAGAGCTCAGCAAGAGCCATCGGTGTCACTGCAGCCCAAGAGACAGAACAGGGAGAGAATTTCTATTTGCCCTTTGAAGCTGAGAAGGGACCAGTTTGTGTCTGAACAGCATTCCTTCACGCCTCCCCATATTATCTAAAAGTAGGAGACTTAGCAATTAAGCAACCCTCAGATGAATAATTGAGGAAAGCTAAAGACTGGAAAGATACCAAAGGCTTCCCCTCACAGGACTGCAGAGTGATGCATTGCTTTGCAACTGCAGATAAACCAGGCCACAACCAACCTCATCCTCTGGCCACTATTTAAGAGCCAGGAGGAAAAGACTGGAAGCAAGAAAACACCAGCTTACTACAAGTTTTGCCCTGAAACTCCATTGGCACAGGAGCCCCAGGCTTTCCTGCATGATGCTTTGTGATTCCCCAATGCTGTTACAGCCACGCTCAGCTGCTGCACAGCCCATGCCTCGTTCACTTGAGCAGCCTGAGCCTGGGAACACCAGAGAGTATTATCAGAGCACAGGGAATGCTGCTCTAGTTCTTGGTTTGCAAAGTTATGTGGATAAATGATCATCCAGGGAAAGAAACATGATGTATGTACAGCTAATCTACTTAGAATTTTCTGTACATAAATCATATTGAATATTAAAACTATTCCCTATTCTCACGTTAAAATAACTCCTCAGTATTTTCATCTGATCTTACCAGAAATGATGAAGCTGGACCTTGCTGTCCACCTCTCCCATTCTTACCTCTTGCACTGCCAGGAAAGTGCTAAATAGATGAATTGCCAGCTTCCTGCAGCAGAGAGCTGATCTTCTGGGCCCTGTGACACACAGATGAGGGAGTCAAACCACAGAGGTCTTTGGAGGGTAAAATCATGTGTTTCTGTGGTGCTCACAGCAGCTGGTGCCAGGCAAGAGGTGAGCAGCTGCACAGGTGACCCGAGGGCTGTGGGGAGTTGGAAATCCCACGTATTTTGTCCATGTGTCAAATCTGGGCTCTGTTTCCTGTGCTCACCCCATAAACTCCATAGGTGAACTCACTAAAAATGGCATCACAGAGATCCCTGCAGATCAGCTAAGTGCAGATACCAGGTCAAAGACTGGACTCACTTACCTTGGAGATCTTTTCCAGCTTTTGTGATGCCTGACTCTATAAACTGAAGCTGGTCTTTTGCTCATACTGCATTTTTGTCATAGCTTCCGAATCAATCCCTTCAGAACATCAGCTGAACAAGTATTGCTCTCCAGGCAGCTTCTCACACAGTAGAGGGATGAGCAATAGAAACCACATAATGTTTTTTACAAAGGTGTCTTTGTTCTTTTCTAGGACAATTTTGGAATCAAGTGCAGTAGGACAAGCACGTTTTTTCAGGTTTACAATAGCCTCTCACCTTTACTGGTTCTGCAAAGCAAATTGGGTGCTGAATACCACTCACACATGAATTAGTGGCCAGTTGGCCAAAACTCCTCTTTCTTGTCTCCAGACCAGCTTTAGCCATGACTCTGCACACTCAGAAATCATAGGGCAATGGAAGACTTGTCCTCTTAACAGCAGTAATGCAAGACGACTGAAGATGAAATTTTACATTCTAATTAATACTTGGTCCCCAGTGATGCTCCTGAGTGTCCTGGCTGTTCAGAGGTGTCCCAGCTCCCTCAAACACAACTGCACCAGCCAGGACATCTCATTTCATGGCCCGTGGCAGCAGAAACACACTGCTACAAGGCTCTGAGGCCAGTGGGCCACACTACAGAGCAGATAATCTCCAGCAGGGGTTGGAGGAAGAGTTCTGCTTTGAGCTCACCTGAAGATGATCAATAGCTGCACCCACCAAATTTGTTTTGTTGCTGCCCATCAGAACTAAGGAGAAGAATTTCTCAGGAGCTCCTGCCACCCACTGCCGTGAGCTATTTGAACTCATGTCCTTGTCCCTTTCCCAGGTCTGCTGTGTGAGGAGCCACCTCCACAGTGCTGTCAGACACCCTGGGGCCACCAGCCCCTCGCTGGAAGGGTTCCAGCCAGGTACTGCCAGCTCTGTGTGTGCTGGGGATGTCACCTCCTGCACACACCCCTTGTAAACACCCTATAAACCCCCGGCACTGGAGTGGTGCGGGTGCATTACTATCAAGTTATGTCACTGCTTCCACAATGAAATTATTTCAGTGGGTTGTAAGTCAGCTATAAAAGTCTCTTTGGGCTAAAACTTGGCATGTGCACATATGCAAACACACTCACACAGCCTGATTTCTGGGAAAGGGTGAGACTGTGCATTACTCCTGAATTCTGCACAGGGGCAGAGAGTATTCTCACGGGGAGAAGCTGCACAGCACCCGCGAGGCCAGTGGGGGAAGGCAGAGACTGCTGGAAATGGGACGGCCACAAACCCACCCATCACTGCCATTGCAGCCTCCTTTCCATCCCCCAGCTCCGGGAAAGGGGGACAGCATCTTGTCTGCTCTTGGGGACGGGTAGCGGAGGGTTACATATTTTCCCAGCTCTGTCTGAAACTCGGAGGGTACAGGGACACTTCACAGTCCCCTTGCATAGGCTGCTTCAAAGGAGGACTCCTTGGAAGCTCACCGGCACTAAACCCATCCTTTAAACAAGCTTTGCTTTGCAAGAGTTTGGATGCTCCTTGACTGTTACAGCAAACTGTAGCAGGAAAACATGTTTGCAGTGCCAGGACTGTCCTGGGATGTTGTGTTGTTTCTGTAGAAGTTGGACTTTTCTGTTCCCCCTATCATGTAATGGTTCTGCGCTGGTTATCTTCTCCTTCCCTTGTGCTGCCAGTTATCCCAACTCCTTCCCAGTTGCCTTGGAGACTAATGTACCCTTTCTCAAATCCCTCCCCGGTGCCCTGTCTGTCACTCGGCGCTCGCACCCTTCTCTCCAGAAACTTCCAGCCAGAGCGTTGAGTGATTGGTTCAGGGACCAGGGCCCCACCCTCAAGTTATCCCCATTGGGGTTCTCCCTAAGTCAATCTTTTGTATCCCGCTCCCCTCTAAAACTCTATTCGCCAGAGGGTCGACTCCTCCCCTGTCTCCCTCCCTCCTTAGAAGCTGTTGCAAGTGTGTCCCGCCTTCCCTGTCCGGCTGTCGGTTCCCCTGGGACCCAGTGAACCTGGATTCCCCACAGCTGGAGAGCGCTCTCTTTTTTCTGCTGGCTGCAGCCATAAGCCGTGCCACGTCCCACCACAAGGTGTGGCTGCTGTCACAGCACAGGGCGTTTGCCTCAGGCCCTGTCCCGAGCCACGGAGATGGGGACAGTGCTGCCCTGCTGCTAGCGGTGCTGGATAGCTGGCCGGGCCGTCCGAGAAGGACAATCCTTGCCCAGCCTGACCGCTTCACTGGGACATGGCTGCTGTTAAAGAGTGTAAATCCCACTGCTCACAGAGGTCCTTCCTGCGGGGCCCTGCGAGCTTGGCACTATCACAGCAAGAAGAAATCTGCCGCTGGAAGCTGCATCCAACAGTGCCTGCCCAGTTAGTGGGAAGAGGGGAGGGATTTTTAAGAAGCATAAAGAAAAGGAGAGCATAGAGAAAAAGGGAGCCTCCTGCTGTCTCTTGAAATCTCCCCCAGCCTGAACAAGCTCTCTTTGGGGCTAGAGACTCCCAGAAGCAGAATGGGGCAGTGCCTGCTGTAAGCACAGCATCCTTGTGATGTCTGCAGCTGCAGGTGTTTGTACACTTTTGTGATAAAAACTAAGGACGTTTCCTTCATACTTTGCAAGTCTTCTAGGAAACACACCAAACTTCAGGCAGTCATTTGCTGTAATGTTTTGTTCCCTGAATAACACAAAACTCCACCTTTATGTCAGTGTTCCTCTGGTTTGCTGGGTCAAAATCCACATCTGGCCTGAGGGAGATGAGTCATTTGCCCGGGTGCTTCCACTCCTGCTGCAGCCCTGAGATGGTCCACATATAGAAAGAAGAAATATAGGGAAAGAACTATAACAACATATTATCATGTAATCAGGTGGTAAAAAAGGGGAGTGTAATTGAAAGTAAGGGTATTCTTCTTTAATTTCATGCAACTATATTTAGTGATATTAGTGGCTTGAACATTGCTGTACGTCCTCCCAATTAGAAATTATCTGGTTCCACCTAGTGGACTCAGGAGAATGTAGCATATCCATCTTTTCAGGGAGGAGGCAGCACTAGGACCACAGTGATTGTTTCACACAGTAGACCTGCGCACACAATTTGCTCCAGCTCGGAGCATGGGCTCATCCCAGCCTAAGAACTCCTGAAGGCTAAATTATTAGAAATAGCATTACCACAGGATCTATGATGGCTATCATGAGATAATCATCACACATCTGGATTTTTAAGACACAGGGCGTAGTCTGGTGCTTTCCAGTCCCTGGTGACATGGCCTAATAGCAACACGCGCCTGGAGCTGCGCTTGTGCAGCACTCTGTGCTGGGGGAAGGAGGCACTGCTGGGCTGGGAGAGCACACAATTGGCAGCCCATGGCTGTGATTTACACAAAGCTGTTTGTGTCTTGTAAATAGATTTCTTTTCCTTCAGTGGTAGGGAGCCAGGAGATGCATTAGTCAGCAGCAGAACAGAGAACATCTTGGTGCAGAGCAGGATCAGGGGAAGGACAAGCCTTCCAGCACAGGGTACTCACATGGCTTTTGAAATGAAGAGCTGCAGCAAATGTGGAAGGGTAAATAGGGCCAGGAAATCTTTTGCTCTATGAATGAACTCCCTGCTATTTATGATGCAGAGTATCCAGGGATGTTGCTCTGGAGCTGGGCTCCTGCTGGGCAAATGATTCTTCCCAAACTGAGGTGGGTGCCATGTTATCATTCCCTGGCTCTACCTGTCCCTATCTGGCTGCTCCTCAACACTCTGGCTTCAGCCCAATCTTCTGCCTTCTGAACAGCAAGATTTAAATGGTCCTTATCATTCAAATGATTTGACTTCAAATTGAAATGATTTGATTATTTTAACAACTGATTAAATTAGCTCCCTCTGATCTAATGCCGTTGGTGTCTGGGAACAGTGCAGCCAGGACTGAGATGCTCAGTACAGGCTGCAAAACCTGCTGGAAATGCACAACAGTATTTAGGTTGTTTATGACACACAATTAATAGGGCTTTTTTCCACATTTTCCAGCCGCGCGTTGGGCGCCAATTCATGTATTTGTCCAGGTTTAGAGCAAATTTGGGGAAGAATCCCCCCAAAGGAGCTCCGGTGGGAAAAGCAGATCCAATCGGCCCCTCCCCCCCAACTGGTCCGAGAGGAAAGAAAAATACCTCCTTGGAGAAAGGTGGAAAAAAAACCCCTGTTTATTAAACAATAAGACCAAAACAGTATCAAAACAATGAGACCCCTTGCCACTCTAAAAGAGATGACAAACTGAGAAAAACCCCGGGTTCAAGCAGCAGCTCACTCAGTCTCTGATCAGTCTCTCAGTGCTGGAATTGTCGCAGGCCAGGGCCGGCCCGGTGGGCCACAGCTGCAGCTGCCGGTGCTCTCCTGGGTGTTCAGTCCAGAGCAGTTCCAAGAGGTCCAAAGAAAAGGGAAAAAACAGTCCAGGGAACTTCTTTGCCTCAGCTAGCTAACACTAACTAAAAAGCAAAAGAAGAGCTCTCTGTCCCGCTGTCTGTCCGCAGACAACACAGTCAGGAGCAGGAATGTGGAGGAGTGCAGTGTCTGAAAAACAAAACTGCGCGCTTCTTCTCTCTCCCCTTCACTCTCTGTAACACTCTTAAAGGTACAAAACTTATTATTATTCAACATAAACAGAATGAGACGATTGGGGATAAAAGCATCATATAGTCAACCCAGGACATTCCACCCCTTATCCCCATATCGTCTGCTTACTACTAAAACTAATATAAATTCTAACTCTACAAGTACATACATGATACATCCATTATACAACTATACACAGACAATGGTAATAACATTCAGGAAACAGTGATATTTATACAGGTTTTATCCAACAATCAGGTCTCCCTGAGGTACACATCGTGTTCTTCCATCTTTTTGCATTATCCACCACGTGCAACCTGGTCCCTGAGCAAAGACAACCCCACGAATGGGTTTGTCTGTACTCGAGGCAGAATTGATCCACACAGTCTTCCCTAACAAACCTCTGACATGTACCACTGGGACTTTGTATCCATCTACTCTCTGCAAAGGCTCAGATTGGGCAGGGCCGACTCGGTTAGTAGAGCCTCGGGTGTTAACTAACCAGGTGGCCTTTGCCAGATGCTGATCCCAGTTCTTGAAAGATCCCCACCTAATGCTTTCAATGTGGTTTTTAACAGTCCATTGTACCTCTCCACTTTGCCTGCAGCTGGTGCATGGTAGGGGATATGGTACACCCACTCAATGCCATGCTCCCTAGCCCATGTCTGGATAAGGCTGTTCTTGAAATGAGTCCCATTGTCTGACTCAATCCTCTCAGGGGTGCCATGTCTCCACAGAACTTGCTTTTCCAGGCCCAGGATGGTGTTCCGGGCTGTAGCATGAGGCACAGGGTAGGTTTCCAGCCATCCAGTGGTGGCCTCCACCATGGTCAGCACGTAGCGCTTGCCCTGGCGTGTCTGGGGCAGTGTGATGTAGTCAATCTGCCAGGCCTCCCCATACTTGTACTTGGACCACCGCCCACCGTACCAGAGGGGCTTCAGTCGCTTGGCCTGCTTGATGGCGGCACACGTCTCACAGTCATGGATAACCTGAGAGATACTGTCCATGGTTAGATCCACCCCTCGGTCTCGTGCCCACTTATAGGTGGCATCTCTGCCCTGGTGGCCTGAGGCATCATGGGCCCACCGAGCTAAGAATAACTCTCCTTTATGTTCCCAATCTAGGTCTATTTTGGACACCCCTATCTTTGCGGCTTGGTCTACCTGATCATTGTTTTGGTGCTCCTCATTAGCTCTACTCTTGGGTACATGGGCATCTACATGGCGGACCTTCACAGGCAGCTTCCCTACCCTGGTAGCAATGTCTTTCCACTCTTCAGCAGCCCAAATTGGCTTTCCTCTACGTTGCCAGTTAGCCTTTTTCCACCTCTCCAGCCATCCCCACAGAGCATTGGCTACCATCCATGAATCAGTATAAAGGTAGAGCTTTGGCCACTTCTCTCTCTCAGCAATGTCCAGGGCCAGTTGAACAGCTTTGAGTTCAGCAAGTTGGCTTGATCCACCTTCTCCTTCAGTGGCCTCTGCCACCTGCCGTGTGGGGCTCCATACAGCTGCTTTCCACTTCCGGTTCATTCCCACAATGCGGCACGACCCATCAGTAAAGAGAGCGTATTGTGTATCTTCTGCTGGCAGTTGGTTATAGGGAGGAGCCTCTTCAGCACGTGTCACTTCTTGTTCCCCTTCATCAGAGAGACCAAAGTTTTCACCTTCGGGCCAATTTGTAATGACCTCCAAAATCCCAGGGCGATTCAGTTTACCTATATGGGCGCGCTGAGTGATGAGAGCAATCCACTTGCTCCATGTAGCACTGGTGGCATGGTGAGTGGAAGGAACCTTGCCTTTGAACATCCACCCCAGCACGGGTAGTCGGGGTGCCAGGAGGAGTTGTGCTTCAGTGCCTATTACCTCCGAAGCAGCCTGGACTCCTTCATAGGCAGCCAGGATTTCTTTCTCTGTTGGAGTATAGTTGGCTTCAGACCCTCTGTAGCTTCGACTCCAAAATCCCAGTGGTCGACCCCGAGTCTCCTCAGGCACCTTCTGCCAAAGGCTCCAGGACAAGCCATGGTTCCCGGCTGCAGAGTAGAGCACATTCTTCACCTCTGGTCCTGTCCTGACTGGGCCAAGGGCTACTGCATGAGCAATCTCCTGCTTGATCTGTGCAAAGGCTTGTTGCTGCTCTGGGCCCCAGTGGAAAGTGTTCTTCTTACGGGTGACCAGGTAGAGAGGGCTCACGATCTGACTGTATTCGGGAATATGCATCCTCCAAAAACCTATGGCGCCTAGGAAGGCTTGTGTCTCTTTCTTATTGGTGGGTGGAGACATTGCTGTGATCTTGTTGATGACATCGGTGGGAATCTGACGCCGTCCGTCTTGCCACTTCACTCCCAGAAACTGGATCTCTTGAGCAGGTCCCTTGACTTTGTTCTTCTTGATGGCGAAGCCAGCTTTTAGGAGAATCTGGATAATTTTCTCCCCTTTCTCGAACACCTCTGCTGCTGTCTTCCCCCACACAATGATGTCATCAATATATTGCAGATGTTCTGGAGCCTCACCCTTTTCCAGTGCAGCCTGGATCAGTCCATGGCAGATGGTGGGGCTGTGCTTCCACCCCTGGGGCAATCGGTTCCAGGTGTACTGCACGCCTCTCCAGGTGAAAGCAAACTGAGGCCTGCATTCTGCTGCCAGAGGAATGGAGAAAAATGCATTGGCAATGTCTATAGTGGCGTACCACCTTGCTGCCTTGGACTCCAGCTCGTACTGGAGTTCCAGCATGTCCGGCACAGCAGCGCTCAGGGGTGGGGTCACTTCATTCAATGCACGATAGTCCACAGTCAATCTCCATTCTCCTTCAGATTTTCGCACAGGCCAGATGGGGCTGTTGAAGGGTGAGTGGGTCTTGCTGACCACCCCTTGGCTCTCCAGCTCTCGGATCATCTTATGGATGGGGATCACAGCATCTCGATTCGTTCGGTACTGTCGGCGGTGCACTGTTGAGGTGGCAATTGGCACTCGTTGCTCTTCCACCTTCAGGAGACCTACTGCAGATGGGCTGTCTGACAGTCCAGGCAAGCTGTTCAACTGCTTGACACCCTCTGTCTCTACAGGCAGCTATTCCAAATGCCCATCTGAGTCCCTTTGGGTCTTTGAAATACCCACTTCGAAGGTAGTCTATGCCCAAAATACATGGGGCCTCTGGGCCAGTCACAATAGAGTGTTTCTTCCACTCATTTCCAGTCAGGCTCACCTCAGCTTCTACCAGAGTAAATCCTGTGATCCCCCTGTCACACCAGCAATAGAAACAGACTCTGTCCCCACATGTCTTGATGGGATTAATGTGCATTGTGCACCAGTGTCAACCAAAGCTTTGTATTCTTGTGGTTCATATGTGCAGGCCAACGAATCCACACAGTCCAAAAAACACGGTTTTTCCCCAGCCTCTACCTGGCTAGAGGCAGGGCCCCTCTAAGCCTGGTTATCCTTCTTTCCCTGGGCATATGTCTTGGAGGTTCCTTCAAGGGGATCAAAAATATTGTCATTATCATCATATGTGACAGTTCAGTTACTGGCCACTGGAGCTGCTTCTCTTTTGGAACTTCCTCTCTGAATCTTCAGTTGTCTCACCCGTTGTGCCAGAGCAGAGGTAGGTTGTCTATGCCATCTCCTCATGTCTTCTCCACAATCACGCAAATAGAACCACAGCTCAGCTCGTGGGATGTACCTTCTCTCGCCGTCTGGGGAACGTCTGCGTTGGGTACCAGAACCTCTGATCTGTACCGCCGAGATTTGGAGAAAGCTCTCTTTAATCTCCTCCCTCAGTTTCTTGTGAAACCCCCCTCTATCTTGTCCTCTAATTTTTGAAGACGTGTTTCCACCGCTGGGGATTCTGGATGTGTTGGGCCATGTTTCAGCATTTTGTATGCTCGAGCTTCCTTGCCATGTCAAGCACGTCTCACCCCCTCATCCCTTTCTGATGGCTAAGGCAGGGTTTTTGTGGCCCCATTCCGGG
>NW_026992547.1:0-55370 GCF_028769735.1 Zonotrichia leucophrys gambelii
CAGGGCTGCACTTGGACCTTGGCCCTGCACAGCTCTTCATCCCCTTTCTCTCTTTTCCTCCCTCTGGGCATGGAGGGAGCTCCTGACTTCAGCACGTGACTCGTGTGTGCAAAGAGCAAATCTGGGCAGAATTGGGGCAGGGAGGGTTTGAGGAGCCTTGAGATCTGTACTGGGCACAGAAGGTGTTTTCAATTGCTGGAAGACTGTCTGCTGTGGAAAGTGGACTTAATACCCAGCAGAGGAATGACTTTTGCATTTGATAGAGCTGTGCCTTGCCTTGGCTTTGTTGGCTGACAAGAAATGAACATCCCTCTGGGTCTCGGTCAGCTCCTTCTCCAAGGAAAGCAGATGGGAGTTGGAGCCAAGGAGCTGAAAGGTGCAGGTGCAGCCTGGGCTGGAGGGAGCTCAGATTTGCACAAGGCTGCTCTGAGTGCCAGGGCTTGGATGGGGGAAATGGTGGGGTGGGGTAGGGACAGATTGATTGTCAGCCATGAAGGGTCTTGATGTTCATACCTATTCAAACTGCATGAGGAGGTACTTGGATTCAGTGTCAATTGGAGATTTCTATTAACATTCCCCTGTTAATAAAATAAATAAACGAACCCTAAACAGGACCTAAAAAATGTTTTCTCACTGTCTTTTAGAATAGAACTTATTCAGTTTAATGCACTTCTGAAATCTCTCTTATTAACCACACAAGATTTGGAAACTGAAATCAAATTATCCCCAGAGGCTTGGATTGTCAAGGTGTTCTGAATGCTAATGAGCCCTGGGACACTGAATTCCTGCACTCAAGAGCTGAAGGCTGAACAAGTCTCTGGAGCAGGAAAATTCAGCAGCAGCCTCCAAGGTGCTGAGGATGTCATCAGCCCCCACTGAGGCCATCCCTGCCCAGAGACCGTGGGGGAATGGGCAGACAAGGAGAGCGTCCCTGGGGCTGCGGCAGCACAACTCAGAGGCACCAGGGGCTCCATCTGGGAAATGGAGTGTGGAATGTGGCTGGGAAAGCCCTGCCTGGGCTGTGCCAAGCAGGACACACAAGCCCTGACCCCCATCCACTAAAAAACTCTCTCAAGGAGACATTTAAAAGGGATTGCAATTGTTTATGTACTCTGAGTTTGATGCACTGGAGAAATACCAACAAGAGATTCTCAGGAACATAAAACAACAAACCAGCTATTATTGAGTGCTTTAGAAAAGCAGAGAAACTTGGCAAAATGTTTATTATGACATTGTAATTGTTTTTGTTTGTCAATTTAAGATTTTTCTGTTTGTGAGATTACTTAATTAATGTATTGATTAATCCTGGGAGTGTGATGGGTTTTAGTGTCAGTCAATTATTTATGTATTTGTTTTGTTCTTAAATTGTCGAAGGAAGGAGACCAGGACACCAGATGGTCATCAACAGGTCTAATTTATTGATTGATTCGGCAATCTAATGAGCCTCATACATATTGCAAAAACTGAGCTCAGGATTGGCTATTCAGCTACCTTCTTGTAGGACTTCAGCATTCTCTTTGTCAACAAGGACACCCTGCTCTTAAAAGGGCCTCTGCTCTAGTTAGGACATCTACACCAATCCCCTCTATGATGCTGTAGCTGCTCAATGACCTCAGACAACAAACTCTGTGATGTCATAGCCCAATCTGTGACCTCACACAGCCCACTCTGTGCTGTCACACAGCCCCTTGCTGACATCACAGCTGCTCTGTGCCTCTATGACACAGCCACAGAGGTGCTGCTGTGACACCGCCCCCTTGGGGACATCCCCCAGACCCTGCCAGTGCTGAGCCCCTGTGAGCTCTGTCTGTGCCCTGCTGGTGTCCCTGAGGGGCCCTGGCAGAGCCCCAGCCCTGCTGGGCTGAGCACAGGAGCTGCTCCTGGCCAGAGCTGTCTCTCTGCAGCGCTGCCCTTGCCAGGAGCTGCCTCTGGGCCAGGAGCCCAGCCCAGCTCAGCAGCACAGACACGGCACAGGGACTTTAATGACCCTCTGGGGCTTTGGTGCTCTTTGCATCAGACTCAGTCCTTCAGAATGTGCTCAAAGAACTTCTCAGGGACTCAAAAAGTGATTGAAACACCGAAGTTTCTCATACTTTAAAAAGATCTGTCTGAGGGACAAGACTGAGAAAGTGTCCCCAGGATCCAGGTAGAGCAGAACACTGGTGGCAGTGATGACAGGTGGGGACAAGCAAGGGAAAGGTGTCTCTGGTGCTGAGGAAATCTGCACCTCTGTCCCTGCAGGCTGTCGGCATCCCCCGGCTGCCCCACCTGGCTGGGCCCTTCCTTTGCTGACAGCTCTGCCTCCTGCCTGCCTCTGCCTGCCCACACAGAGCCTTGGGCAGCTCCAGGCTCCTGCTGAGGACGTGCAGCACCACAGCCCTGTCCTGCCAGGGAAATTCCTTTCTCCTGGTGTTCGCTCTGGACCTCCCCAGCTGCCCTTGCTGCCATTATTTCCTTCTCATGCTTATATCCTCTAGGCAGGAAAGCTCCAGCCTCTCTGAAACCACCCTTCAGCCCCTGCCAGGCTACTCCTGTTCTGTCCTCAGTCTCCACCCCACTGAGTCCAGGGCCTGCAGCCTCCACCTGCTGGTTATGTGATGAGGCCTCCAAACCCCATCTTGGGGGATTTTTGGGTCCTCTCCAAGGTCTGTGAAAATGGGAAAACAGTGGTCAAAGGTATTTTCTCCCAAATCTTTCAGTGGCAGAACAAGGGTTAATATGTCTATAGTGAATGAGGTTGTATTTGCATTTGTTAGAAGGAGGAAATATTTTATAGTTATGAGAGTGGAACAAAACTGCAACTGTTTCTCCAGAGAAGTGGATGTGCCATGCCAGGAATTGTCCAGGAGCAGGAGCTTTGTGCAACCTGACATAGTGAAACCCCTTTCCCTCCCCAAGGATGGAATTCCTGTTGTGTGGGTTCTCTTATGTGCTCACAAGGCTTCTGGCCGGAATGTCAGCTGAGGGCAGCCAGGCTGCTGCAGCAATTCAGAGGCATCTCCCTAATAATTTTGATAACCAGATGATAACAACCCATTGAAACTTGAGCAAATCCCATTCATCTTTAAGCAGCTTAAGCAATTTATAGGAAAAAAAAAAGTATAGACTAGTACATTTAGAAAATGTTGCATTTCTTCAGTGCAAAATAAAGCACAATCAGTAGAGCATATATTGTTCATCCACTCAGCTGGGCAAACCACTGAACTGCTGCACCAGAGGACGGGCATTATCCCATCCTGTATTTCCCTTTGGCATTCTCTCTCAGAGTGCAGATGAGACAAAACCAAGAAGTTCAACTTGAGTCAATCTTTACCTTCAAAGGAAATTCAGGAACCTTTTGCAGAGGTCAATGCTCTGAACGTTGCTGAACTTTGCAGAAGCCAATACTCTGCACGCTGATGAAATCTTTGCAGAGGCCAATGCTCTGCAGGTGTAGGAATCTTGCAGAGGCCAATGCTCTGCAGGTGTAGGAATTCTCTGCGCAGGCCAATGCCCCGCGAACAATTCCCTTGGCGAATGGCCCGGTGCAGCCGCCTGCAGGAGCCCAGGCTGCGCACACCCAGCCAGGGCCGCGTTCTCGGGCAGCTGGGGCCGCGCCGCTGTCACAGACGCCGCCGCCGCGTTCGCGGTTCCCAGGCACCCGCGGCCCCCGGCAGCCGCCGCCGTTTCCCGGATCCTGCCCTTTCCGGCCCCGGACGCTCCCCAAGATGCTGCCGGGGCTCGGGGGCTTCGTCTGCCCGGGCTGGGGCTCGGCCTCCCCTGCAGGACAAGGTGAAGGGGGGTCCCCGGGGCTCGTGTCCCCCCGGGAACGTGTGTGAGTCCCCATGTCCCCCCCAAGCCGGGGTCACCCCCTTTTCTCTGCCCAGAGCTCCTGAGCCAGCTCCTGCTGCTCCCCGGGAGGGGCTTTGGGGAGCCTCCCGAGGACCCCCTTGAATGCCCATTCCTGGGCATTGGGACCGCCCGCATCTCCTTCCCCAGCTGCAGGACCCCCTGCACCCCCTTATCCTGGCCCGACACCCCCTGCACCCCCTTTCCCGGGTATCCTCCTCTCCTAACCCCTGGATCCCCCGTTTCCGTGAGCCCGGGGACCCCCGGACCCCATTCCCGGCCAGCCCGGGGCACCTCACCCCCAGGCCTCCCTTTACCCGGCGACCGGTGACGTCACTGCAGCCTCGGGGCGCCATTGGCGGACAGCAAAGAGCGGCGCCAATGGCGGGGCCGGAGGTGGCTCAGGGGGCGGGGCCACAGCAGAGCAGCGCGATGGCTCCAGCGCTGGGGCTGGGGGCGCTCCTGGGGCCCGGGGGGCTGCGAGTGCTGAGGGGGATCCCCGGCACCGGGACTCTGTGATCGCCCGTTCCGGAGCACCGAGGGGCCCCTGAACCCCCATTCCTGGGCATGGGATCCCCCCGCACCCCCATTCCCGGGCATGGGTTCCACACTGCACCCCCTGATCCGGCACCAACAACCCCCACACCCCCTTCCCGGCCATCCCCCCTCTCCCAGCTCCCAGAGCCCCCTTTTCCTTCACCCAGAGACCCCCCGGACCCCTATTCCTCCCTTTGGGAATGTGTAGCAGCGGGATGGGGGTTCCCCTCCCCGCCTCACCATGCCGTGCTTCCCAGAGCCGGAATGCAGCGGGAATCTCACCCTGGTGCTCCCTGTGTCTGTCAGCGCTGCCATCGGCGTTGTTCTCCGCATCGGATTCGGCGTCTGGAGGCTCCAATCCGGTTCCCCCCACAAACCCATCCTGGGGGTCACCCTGTTCTTCCCCGCTCCCAAGACTCCTGGGGGTCCCCCATGACCCACCGAACCCCCCCCAACTTCTCCTGGGTCCCCCATAAGCCGCACATGGGATTCCTGGGAGTTCCTCTGTGTTCCCCCATTCCCAGGATTTTGGGACCCCGCCCCCCGACCTGTCCGTGCCCCCCCAGATTTCTTCCACAGCCCCCCTGTGATGGCGGGCCTGGGGGCTGAGTGCTGGTGCCCCCCAGCCTCCAGCAGATCCAGCGCTGAGGGCAGTTCGGGGGTCCCTCAGCATTTGGGGTCCCCTGGGGGTTGGGGTGACCCCCCGCGCCCCCAGGATCCCCCTGAACACGCTGACACTGCCTGTGCTCAGTGAGGGGGCTCATTCCCAGCACGGGGTCCCATCTCTGTCACCAGCATTGCCAAGGTACCCCCAAAACCTCCCGGGAACCCCAAACCCCCTGGAACACCCCAAAATCATCCCTGGGCTTTCCAAAAGCTCCCCAAGACTGAAAAAGCCCATACAGACTCCTCGAAACTCTCCCAGGACATAACAATTCCCACAGGATATCCCAACATCCCTCCAGATCCCCCTGAGAAGGTTCACACCTGGCACGGGATCCCCATCTCTGTTTCCAGCACGTACCCCAAAACAGCCTTGGGTTCTCTCTGGCATCGCCTTATCCCTCACTTTGGGACCTCTGAAAACCCCCATTGGGAACCCCCAAAAATCCATCATGACCCCACAAAACCCCCGGTATACACAAAACCCTCCTGGGAGCCCCTCACAACAGTTTATACCCAGCACTGAGTCCCCATCACCATCACCCAGGTACCTCCAAAGCCTCCCAGGACCCCCAAATCCCCCTGGGACCCCCAACCTTCCCAGGATCTCCAACTCCCCCTCCCGGGGTCCAGTGTCTGGAATCAAAGGGAGCGGTGTTGCCCTTTTAAGGGGACTTATAGTGGGACCCGACCATAGTGGAGGCCCTTAAAGCGGCGACGGGTAGAGAGAACCGCAAAAATCACCCTGGCAGGCAAAACATTCCCTACAGGGGCTTGGAGTGAGGGCCTCATAAAAATGTCACTTAAAGCCATCATGATCCCCCCTTGAAAAGGGCTTGTGTGGCTGCAGCCCCACAAACACCCTAAAATGGGAAGGAAAAAACACCCTTGGAGTGGTGGGATCCCCCCAAAAAACCCTCAAAAGAGAAAACCTCCACTTCAAAGGGGCCTGAAGAGCCTTAAAGGGCCTCGAGGAGAGACAAGATCCCCTCCTCTGCTGGGGCCTCTCCCAGCCGGGAACTCTCCTGTTCACTACCCTCGGGGCAGCCCCTGAGTCTGTCCAAACACGGGAACTTCGCCGTGTTGAGCCCAGATCCAGAGTCCTGACTCCTGCACAGGGCACAGGAAATCCCTCGCTCGCTGCTGTGCATTGTCCCTGCTGAGGCTCAGACACTGCTGGGGCACATTCCCTGCCTGCAGGATTCGTGCCCAACCCAAGCACTGCACTGATGGCTCCAGCATTGTTTCCAACAAAACCAGGGCAAGGCAAACTCTGTGTAGCTCATGGTATTTTAGAGTGTCTAAAATTCGCTAAGTAACCAGTCTTAGAGGTGAGATGCAGTTGGAATTCATGGCATGGAGAAGCAGTGCAACATGGAAAGGGGGAGCACAGAAATAGAGGAAAACGTCTTGGATTGTTCCTTTCCATTTCATTTCACTTCTGGAAAGCTGTTTCACTTTTCCAGGAATCTTCTCGCTAGTCCTGTCTGCCCTTTTCAAGAACCTTTCCTGCAGAACGAGGTGCAGCTTCTGTCACAAGATGTGCCCCCAACTGCAGCTTCTCTTGGCTTTCCACACCGTGAGTGCAGCATGATTTCTGCAGCAAAGCGAGACAAATGTTTGGATTCCTTGACAACTTGTCTTTTCTTTTCCCTTTGGCCTGGGCAGTTGTGCCATTGCTGAGTTTTTCATTGTGCCTGTTCTAACCCAAGAAAACAGGAGGTTTTGTTGGGGACTTGCTGGGCAATGCAAGCCTGACCGAATGCAGAGAGAGAATCTCCAGGACACTCTGGGAGCTCCCTGGGCTGGGCTCAGGTTCCCGCTGGGACTCTGCAGAGGGCTGGGCTCCAAGTGGGATCAGCAGCAGTGCAAAATACCTCTGGGCATCTCCATTTTCTGCTGCTCCAAGGAAGCAATGAAGCCAGCCAAGTTCTGTATTTTCATTCTCCTGGTGGATTTTTTCATTTGATTTGCCACTCCAGAGGCAAGTTCTGTGATGGTCTCTGTAAGTTGATTCTATTTCAACAGCACCAGCAGCAGGGTGGTGTTTGACTGCTGCAAATGTGGTCTGGGAGGCTTTCATTCCCCTGGACTTAGTGCTCAAGGACTTGTGAGCATTTCAGTCTCTGCTAATCACGATGCCTGTGACAAAAACACTGAGTTCACCATCACAAAAGCACAGTGGGCAGCAGTGATTGAAAGAGGCAAGTGCTGTTGTATTGATAAAATTCAGGTGGCAAGCAGAAGAGGGCCAAGAGCAGGCATGATCTCCAATTGCCAAGGCAAAGGCACCAGCAGCCTCCTGCTGTCAGCTCAGAGTGAGTAAAAGAGCGTTGAAAACAGCGCTGGAGCCCGATCCTTTCTTCCTCTGAGGGCTGGCTCAGGCCAGCACAGGCAGGCCCTGAGCAGTCAGGGCTGTGTGTGAGTGCTGGTTGCTCTGCTCCAGAATTGAGCTGGAAAAAGCCCTTGGGAGCCGAGGCAGGAGCAGGCAGGGAAGGGGCCGGCGCTGCTGCTGCTCCTGGCCGGGAGCCCCGGCTGGGCCGGGCCGGCGCCCCCAGCGCTGTGGCTGCTGCTGCTGCCAGAGGCGGGCGGGACTCGGGGACAGGGAACGGACACGGGAGGACAGCAAAGGCCTGGCGGCTGCAGGGATGGTGGCGCTGGGGCCAGCGCCAGCACAGAGCTTCAGCCCGAAATTAACCCTGAGGGAAACGTTGGGGAAAGGCTCCATTTCAGTCTTTCTGCACTCGCAGCTGTGAAGGGACTGAAATGAAAGGAGAACAAGCAGGACTTGACCCCTTCTCCTTTTGGAGGAGCCCTGCGCCTGGGGCTGTGAGGAACCATGACGGGCTGTGAGGCGCTGTGAGGGGAGAGGGGCTGTAAGGGGCCATCAGTCATGAGGCGCCATTAAGGGCCTTGAGAGGCCATGATGGGCCATGGGGAACTCTGAGAGGCCATAGGGGTCTGTGAGGGGCTATGGGAGCCCAGGCCTCTCATGGAACCAAGGGTCCATCATGTCCCAGCAGGTCTTTGTGAAACCAAAGGGACCATGGTGACACTGTGGAGCCTCACGATACCACAGGTCCATTGTTACACAGCAGCCACAGCAGGACTGCAGAACCAAGGAGATCATTGTGACACTGCACAACTGTGCAAACCTGTGAGCCTACCAGGGAAAAGGCAGTAGCAATGCCCTGGAAAGACACACCACAGGCTCTGGGCACTCCTCACAGCTCAGGGTGAGAAAAAAGGCTTCCCCATGGTGTTCTGCAGCACTATGTTAATTTGTCCCAGTTCTGTCCTCTCCATTGGCCTTCTCTACCCCTTTTACACTTATATGTTCATGTTCTGGTGAGTTCTCCTTTCCCATTGGTGTGTAACCCTGTCCATCTACCCTGGTATTCCCTACTGCTCCCTTACCAGTGTACCACCCCTGAGCCCTCAGAGCATTGGATCCCTGGTGCTCTCCATTGCACCCACTTTCCCTCCATTTGTACTCTGGACAATCCTTTTCTCTTTGGCCTCTGGACACTTTCAGCGCTTCTGTGTGTATATGTGTGTGTGTATGTGTATGTATCTGTGTGTCTGTATGTCTGTGTGTTTGTCTGTGTGCTGTTGCTCTCATGGTTCCTACCCATTGGCACAAGACACTCTCGGGGAAGATTGTATCCAGACCACCTAAGACTTCAGCAATAACTCATTTTTTTCATTTACTCTGTGGTGTAAATGAACCATTCTGTCTAATCATGATCAGAAAAAATCAGAGCTGTATTTGTAGAAATTTATCAGGTATTCTATGATTAATCCTGTGGGACAAATAGCGTTTAAGTTCAATTCATATGTCCAATCTTTTACACCTTTGACAAAGACTGGGGCTTGGATTGGATCCAGCTGTTCCCAGTCTCCTCTCTTAAAAGGAATTTTAGAAGTCTAGGGGTCCTGCAGGAGTTTGAGGATCCATGGTGGCTGTTTCATGTAATATCTGCACCTCATGTATCAGGAGGAGTTTCTCCAATAAAGAAATAAAGCTTTTGCCTGAAACTCCCTTTGTGCCCATGACAGGATCCCTTGTGAGTGTCTGAGACATCCCGGCTCTTTAGCAGCCTGGGGACTCCAGGGATGTCAACATGGAATGGCTGTGACTGCCTCTGACCACAGGGCTCTTTACCATCCCCAGAATGCCCTGGGAGGTCTCCATGGAGCCCCTGTCTCTGCCTGTGACATTCCAGCTCTGGAACAGCCTGGAGACTCCTGGAAAGATCCCAAGGAACCTCTCTGAGGGCCTGTGACAAATCTGATCCTTAGCAGGCAAACATCACCAGGACCCTGTTGCTATGGTCAGTATCCATGGCAACCATTACCAGGGCCCTGTTGCTATGGTCAGTTTCCATGGCAGCTCCATGGAGACCCCATGCCAGGGTGGTTGCCATGGACACCAGCTCAGGCCTGCAGCCACAGCCCGTTGCCATGGCAATCACTGGCAGCCCCATCCCCAGGCTCATGGGATCCCAGAACCACAGAATTGGCTGAGCTGTGAGGGACCCATCAGGATCCTCTAGTCCAGCTGCTGGCCCTGCACAGGACACCCCAACAATGCCAGCCTGGGCCTGGCAGCGCTCTCCAAACGCTGCTGCAGCTCAGAGAGCCCTGGAGCTGGGACCCTTCCCTGGGGAGCCTGGGCAGGGCCCCAGCAGCCTCTGGCCAAAAACCTTTTCCTGACATCCAACCTGAGCCTGCCCCGACTCAGCTGCAGCCGTTCCCTCCACTCCTGTCCCTGGGCACCAGAGGGAAGAGGTTCCCACAGCCCCAGCCAGGGACCCGCTCCCAAGGCTGTTGCCATGGCCACCAGGGCTGGGACCAGCTGGGATGCTCAGTTTCCACAGGCCAGGCTTCAGGAATGGGATTCCCCAATTTCCTGCTCCTGCTAAAACCGCACTGCCCTCGCTGCCTTCCACGTCCCATGGAAGGCACAAAAGGCAAAGATCCCGGGCTGGGATAAGAACAATTTATTTGAAACAGCAACGAGATAAGGAACAAACGGAACAGAAACAATGTTGATAACAGAAGGGATAAATAAAACTGTTCACAGGGAAAATTAAAACACAACTGACTGGATCTGCCTGGCTATGTATTTCCTTCTGTCTGGAAAAGGCACCCTTCTCCTCAGGAAGAGAGAAGGTCCCTTTCCTGCCCTGGCAATGTTCTGAGGTGGAAGTGAATGTAATGACAGGGCCGTGGCCAGACCCTCATGTTCTTCAATGCCACATCTTGTCACTGGGAGGGGCAGGACAAGGACAAGTTGTTTTTCCAGCATAGATCATAGGGAAAATGGATCCTCAGGGCTCTTTCCGATATGGGTCCTCCAATGGGGGATAAAGCTGGAACTGGGCATGAAGCCCTTCTGCAGTCAACGCACTCGCAGGGCTTCCCTTACTGGTGCCTCTGTTGGTGTGTGGTCAAGTCAGAGCTCTGGGTGAAACTCTTCCCACACTGGGGACACTCGAAGGGCCTCTCCCCAGTGTGGATGCACCGGTGGGTGATGAGGGTGGAGTTGTGCTTGAAGCCCTTTCCACAGTCAGGGCAGCAGAAAGTGTCTCTTGCCAGTGTTAATCCGCTCATGCAGGAGGAAATTTGAGCTGGTCTGAAACCTCTTCCCACACAGGGGACACTTGTAGGGCCTCTCCCCAGTGTGGATGCCCTTGTGCCTGATGAGTTTGGAGTTGCACTTGAGGCCCTTCCCACACTCAGGGCAGCGGAAGGGCCTCTCCTCGGTGTGAATCCGGTGGTGCCTGAGGAGATCGGAGCTGATCTGAAACCTCTTAGGCACTCGGGACACTCGTAGGACCTCTCCCCAGTGTGGATGCGCTGGTGGGTCACAAGGGTTGATCTGCAGCTGCAGCCCTTCCCACACTCCCCAGACTTGTAGGCCCATTCCCCTGTGTGGATCATCTGGTGGCTGATCAGGGTGCTGCTCTGCCTGAAGCTCTTCCCACACTCCCAGAATTTGTGGGGCTTGTCCCCATCATGAACCTGCTGCCTGGCCATCAGCTCTGAGCTCTGGCTGAAGCTTTGTCCACCTTCCTGGCACAGGGTGGGTCTTTCCTCCTCAGAGCACACTGGGCTGGGTTTGGAGCCCCTCCTCCTGCAGGATCTCTGGGGATTTTCCTCCCCATTCGATTCCTGTGCCATGGAGCCTCTCAAAACAGCCTCTTCCACGAGACTCTGCCTTGGGGATTTGTGCTCCCTGGTCTCCATCCTCAGCTCCTTGAATGGTGGAGAAAGGACAAGGAGAGGATGGGGTTTGCATCTGTGCCACAGGGGAGGGGATGGAGATCCCCCCAGTGCATCCCTGGCAGGACAGTGTTAACACCAGGTTTGTCCTGCAGCCGAGGGCCATGCTGGGCTGGGAGATGGAGCAGGTGACAGGGGGGGAAGGGGCACTGACTTCCTCCTCACCTGCCTGGGTGTTCCGGGGCATTGTGTCAGTTTGAACAGAGGTTTTTGCTAAGGAAGGCAGGAGACTCCCTTGAAATGGAAAATGTAAATCCCTTTCCTTGGAATTTAATTTTCAAAATAAGGGGCTGTCAAGAAAAATTTATGGGAATAGGAATAACAGTTCTTCAGTAGGAAAATTAAAAATACAAATTTAATAGTACTAAAAAAGTACTCACAGAATCAGAATACAACCTGACACTCTGTGGGTCAGAGTGTTGGTGGCACTCCTGTTTAATTGTGGCTGCAGTGCTCCTGGAGTGACAGAGGTGGTTTTGTTGGAGCAGTGATCCTGTAGAAGGGTGGAGTTTTCCTCTGAACATCCACTGGTGGTGTCAATCAGTTTGGTCTTCCTCTGGGATCCAGTGGAGCTGAACGCTGCTCTTCTGGGAATCCTGTGGGAGAAGGCTGACTCTGTTGTTCACATTCTCAGATTATATCCAGGTAGGAATGCCTAGCTCCTCCCTCTGGGAGGTGCTTCTCACAATGGGAAGATGTCATTTTTGTCAGTGACACTCAATAGCCCATTAACAGAAGATATCTCCCTGGAGGGAGGATTCCTTGTGGAAGAGATAAAGTAAACTGCTTAATTAACAGATGATAATTGCCCCACCTTTAACAGATGGTAATTGAATACACAGCCAGCTAAACCTGAGACACCGGTCCAGCCTGGAAAGCAGGATTTGGTACCAAGACATGTTAGGGAATGCAACCCTGACTGAAGGCAGAGATAGAATCTCCAGAGCCTGCAGCCAGAAATGGAGAGTTGTGTGATAATAATTTCAATATCTTCCCTTTTGGAATTATTTACTAATGATTATTTGCTTTGCCTATCTAATACTTTTGAAAATTTTTGCAAATTTGCATTATCTTAATTAGCCTGTGTCTTGAGTTAGTGTCTGTGTGTTTGGTGCTAGTGAAATAGGGCCCCATCCTGCCTAAGTGTTACCTGGAAAGACAAAATTCCTCACTCCAAATGCCCCCCGCTTCCTCCTTGTCCGCCCCCTAATTATACACAGATGATGATGTGCTCTGGTCTGGGGTAGTCCTGGGGTCAGCTGGGGTCCCCTGTCCTGGCTGTGTCCCCTCCCAACCTCCCCCACACCCTCAGCCCCTCCCCAGCGTGGCCAAACAAGGGGCAGGACAGGCCTTGGCTCAGTGCGAGCTCAGCAAGAACAAAACCATCTCTGTGTGCTCAGCCCTGTGCTCAGAACCTGGCCCCGGCATTTCCTCTGCTCCCACCCCAGACCCCCCTTTCCCACCCCTCTGCCCCACGGCCGCTGTAGCACCAGCTGAAAATAGAAGCAATTCCGTGTCAATTCCAAGTTTCATTGGTTCCTGCACAGCTCCAGCTCAGCTGCTGGCAGCTTTCAATAAAAGAAAAGTGCAAATTCAGCCCAATACATACATTATTAAAAGGAAGTGGAAGCTCTTAGTAGCTGTCACAAAGGTGACAGGGATGAACAGAATAATGATTCTCACATTAGAAAAAGCCCTTGAGACTTGGAATTTTGGAGTTATTCAGGAGTTTAGCTGCTTGAGCTGGGCTTCTTCTGGGACTTTCAGCAGCCTTGTGTTCCTCATCGTGGGGTGAATGAACCTTGTCAGTCTCGCTGGCATCATTTGCTGCTTTTCCTCCTGTGATTTTAACCAACTTTTCAAGGAAGGACACCAAAATATTTTCTTTACACTCCAGAACCACAATGGCCATTTTTCTCATCAGTTCTCTCATAGGTCGCTCAGAGGAAGCTGCGTCCAAGTTTCCAAGAGTTCTTCCAGACAGAACCACAACCTCCTCAGTTGAGGGAACCATGCTGTTGTCAAAGGTACTTGGGGTCAAAGAAACCCTGAACTCACTGTGCCAAAATAATTTTGCAGTCTGGTTAAGAAAATTGTTAGAGAGATGTCTCTGCCCCAGTTAATGTTTTAACAAGACCAAATCCATTGTGGATTTTATTGAACAGTAAACATGAGGTAGAGAGAGAGATGGAAAGAAATAGAAGAGGAGAGAGAGTAAGGGAGTGACAAGGACTGAGACCTCCTCTGGAGGGGGCCAAGTGTGACATTTTCCCATGTGTGTATGGCCTTCCTGGGGTGGGGGTTTTACACCTGAGCAAGTTTGGGTAAGGGGGGTGGTGTTCACCCCCTGAGCAGGGATTACCCCACTGTTTCAGGTTGCCATGCAAGATGTAACCAAATGCAGGTTTTCAATCCTCATCTTCATGAACTGTTATAAACAGGTGGGGCAGTGTTCTTTATCTCTTCCATGACTCAGCCCTGATAACGCCCTCCAGGGGAGATATCTTCTGTGAATGGGCCATTGAGTGTCACTGCAGGACTGATAAAATTCCATCATCCCATTGTGGGATGCTCTGCCCAGGGGGAGGAACCAAGCATTCCTACCTGGATATAAGCTGAGGCTTTCAACACCAGGAGCAGCTTGCCTACTGGATTCCCAGAGGACAAGAGCTCCAGAACCACCACTGGACCTTCAGAGGAAGTCCAGACCCTTTTACAGGATCACTGCTCTGACAGAATCACGTTCATCACTCCAACAGGACTGCAGCTACCATTTAATGGGACTGCTGCCACCGCCCTGACCAACAGGGTGTCAGGTTATATCCTGACTCTGTCAGTTTAAGGCAGTGTTTCTGTATCATTGCCTTGACCTTTGTTTTCTTATTAAACTGTAATTCTTGCTTAGACTCTCCCCCAGGTTTGCCTTCAAACCAGAACAAAAGACAATGTGCGCACCCTTTGTTTTCTTCCCAGAACAGGATTTCCCATTCCCAAACCTTGATTGGATGGAGGAGGAGGCTGCGAGGAAGAGGAAGGAGCCCTGGGATACCCAGGCAGGTGAGGAGGAAGTCAGTGCCCCTTTCCCCCTCTCTCTTGTACCATCTCCCAGCCCAGCACAGCCCCCGGCTGCAGGACAACCCTGCTGCCAAGACCGTCCTGCCGGGGATGCACTGGGGGGATCTCCTTCCCCTTCCTTTTGGAATGGAGGCAAATCCCATCTTCTCCTTCTCCTTCCTTCCCCAGACAAAAAGTTGATGATGGAGACCAGGGAGGAAAAATCTCCTTGGCAGAACCTCATGGAAGAGGCTGTTTTGATTGACTCCACAGTGCAGAATTCTAATGGGGAGGAAAATGCTCAGAGATCCTGCAGGAAGAGGGGCTCCAAACCTAGCCCAGGGTGCTCTGAGAAGGAAAGACTTACCCAGAGCCAGGAAGGTGGACAGAGCTTCAGCCAGATCTTGGAGCTGATGGCCCAGGAGCAGCTTCATGATAAGGAGAAGCCCCACAAGTGCTTGGAGTGTGGGAAGAGCTTCAGACAGAGCAGCACCCTGATCAGCCACCAGATGACCCACACTGGGGAATGGCCCTACAAATGTGGGGAATGTGGGAAGGGCTTCAGCTGCAGCTCCCACCTCGTCACCCACCAACGCATCCACACTGGGGAGAGGCCCTACGAATGTGGGGAATGTGGGAAGGGCTTCAGCTGCAGCTCCGCCCTCGTCACCCACCGACGCATCCACACTGGGGAGAGGCCCTACGAGTGCCCCACATGTGGGAAGAGGTGTCATTCCAGCTCAAATCTCCGCCTGCATGAGCGGATTCACACAGAGCAGAGGCCCTTCCGCTGCCCTGACTGTGGGAAGGGCTTCAAGCACAACTCCACCCTCATCACCCACCGGCGCATCCACACCGGGGAGAGGCCCTACGAGTGTCCCCAGTGTGGGAAGAGCTTCACCACCAGCTCTGCCTTGACCAGACACCAACGGAGGCACCGGTAAGGGAAGCCCTGCAAATGCCCAAATGCAGGAACAGCTTCAGGGACCACTCCAGCTCCATCCTGCTGTAGTGTGTTCTTAAGTTTTTCAGTTTGCTCCCCCATTTTCTGTATTGTATCCTCCTGTTTTCTGTAAATGGTTCCTCCCTTCTCCAGCTTTTCCCGTCACTGCTACCCTGTCAGCTAAGTTGCTGTGGTAACCTCGCTATTTTTAGTTGCCGATATGTAACTGCTTCTCCCCTATTTTCCCTTATAAGTAAAAGTTGTCTCCTCCCTGGGCCCAGTCAATCACCCCCTTCTCCTCTCAGGTTTCGAGAGCCTTCTTCTCTCTGGGGGTTATGGTTGGCTGCCGTCCTGGGGCCCCTCCTTTGCTTTATATTAGTTGGTTATTTAGGTATGTCAATTATGTTTAGCACCTCCAAATATGTATTACTATTGGTTAGCTAGGCTTCCCTACCTTTTCCCCCCTTTTTCCCTTAAAACCCTGTCTCGCCCCCTGTTCGGGGCCATTTGCTGGTGGTGCCCATCCTCGTTGGTGCTTCTGTAATAAACCGACAGCCTACCTCCAGCAAGTGGTCACCTCCTGATTCGTCTCGAACCGCGCCTCTCCGAGCTATCACCCAGCCCAGCCCGAGGCCAAGACGCCGAGGGGGGCTGGCTTCAGATCCGCTGGGGCGTTGGCCTTCGCCCCTCACCAGCTAGCCGGACCAAGGGCCGAGTACGCCCTCGCGCACCATCCCCCATTGGAGGGCCCACATTTGGAACAGCCCTGGTGATCCATTTTCCCTGTGATCCATCTGGGAAGACACCTGTCCCTTTTCCTGCCCTTGCCAAAGACATGATGGGGGATGGAAGAACATGAGGGTCTGGCCATGACCGTGTCATTACATTTACTCCCACCTCAGGTCATTGACAGGGGCAGGACAGGGACTCTCTCTCTCTCCCTCTGAGGAGAAGGGTGTCCTTTCCAGGCAGGAGAAATGCATGGCCAGGAAGAGACTGTTGTTGATATATTAGTTTTCCCTGTAAACAGTTTTTCTTATCCCTTCTGTTATCAATATTATTTCTGTTTCTGTTTGTTCCTTATCTCATTGCTGTTCCCAATAAATTGTTCTTATCCCAGCCCGGGATCTTTGCCTTTTGTGCTTTCCATGGGAGGCGAGAGGGCAGTGAGGGCAGTGCAGTTTTAGCGGGGGCAGGAATATGGGGAATCCCATTCTTGAACTTTGGCTCGTGGAAACCGAGTATCCCAGCTGGTCCCAGCCCTGGTGGCCATGGCAACAGCCTTGGGAGTGGGTCCCTGGCTGGGGCTGTGGGAACCTCTTCCCTCTGGTGCCCAGGGACAGGAGTGGAGGGAATGGCTGCAGCTGAGTTGGGGCAGGCTCAGGTTGGATGTCAGGAAAAGGTTTTTGCCCTAGCCCTGCTGGGGCCCTGCCCAGGCTCCCCAGGGAAGGGTCCCAGCTCCAGGGCTCTCTGGGCTCCAGCAGCGTTTGGAGAGCGCTGCCAGGCCCAGGCTGGCATTGTTGGGGTGTCCTGTGCAGGGCCAGCAGCTGGACTAGAGGATCCTGATGGGTCCCTCCCAGCTCAGCCAATTCTGTGGTTCTGGGATCCCATGAGCCTGGGGATGGGGCTGCGAGTGGTTGCCATGGCAACGGGCTGTGGCTGCAGGCTTGAGCTGGTGTCCATGGCAACTACCCCTGGCATGGGGTATCCATGGAGCTGCCAAGGGAACTGAGCATAGCAACAGGGGGCTGGTGATGGTTGCTATGGGAACCAACCATAACAACAGTGGGCTGCTGATGGCTGCCATGGAAACTGACCATAGCAACAGGGTCCTGGTAATGGTTGCTGTGGAAACTGAACAGAAAAACAGGAGGCTGGTGATGGTTGCCTGCTAAGGATCAGATTTGTCACAGGCCCTCAGAGGGGTTCCATGGGGACTTTCCAGGAGTCTCCAGGCTTTTCCAGAGATGGAATGTCACAGGCACAGACAGGGGCTCCATGGACACCTCCCAGGGCTTTCTGGGGATGGTAAAGAGCCCTGTGGTCAGAGGCAGTCACAGCCATTCCATGGTGACATCCCAGGGGACATTGGGCTGCAAAGGCACCGATCTGTCACAGGCACTCACGGGGGCTCCACGGTGACATCCCAGGAGTCCCCAGGCTGCCAAAGAGCCGGGATGTCCCAGACACTCACAGGGGTTCCTGTCATGGGCACAGTGGAAGCTTCAGTCAAAGTTTATTACCGAAGTTCCTGTTGGGTCACGAGGTTCAGAAATGAGCCCCAATAGCCCCCACAGATCCCCAAATACCCCCAAGGATGTCCAGGCTTTCTAAACTCCTTCTGGGAGAGCCACATTGGAGCAGCTGTTTCCAATCCCAGCTGCAGACTTTTCAAGAGTTTGTGTGTAAAGAATTATAAAGTGGGAAATAAACCTTTGTAGAATTTGTCCCACGGGATTAGGGATGGCAAACCAGATATATTTATATAAATATGTATTATCTATTATGGTAATTATTAGAGAAAATTGTCTAAATCAGAAATATTTAACCATGATTTAAGAGATGTATAATATATTATATAGAGCACTAAGAAATTATTTCAAAGCAACTGTATTAAAGCAAAATCTGTAATTAAGCAGAGATTGATGTCACTCCCCCAGACCAATGACCATGGGCAATTCCCTTTGGCTCAGCCAGAAGCAGTGACCTTGAGGGTGTCCCCACTGCAGGGAGGAATCCCCACCTCCCCCAAGAAGGGAAATGTCAGGAGACGCTGCCGTTAAAATTTGGGATGGGGCTTTTCTAGTCTGAGGTGCTGCCCTGTCAGTCAGATGTGCCCAGGCTGGGCCAGCTCAGCAGCTCTGCAGAAGCTCTCAGTGGTGTCACTTGGTTGTTCCTTTCTCTGGGGATTTTTCCAGCTCTGCCACAGCTTCAGCTCCCTCTGAGGAAACTGAACTTTGAGATGGAAGAGTCAGGCTGGTTTCAGCATGATTCACCCCAAAAGCAGCGTGACCTCTCTCCTTCATTTCCCACTGGGGCCTTTGCAAACAGGGCCTGTCTGGAGTTGTTGGAGCCCATTGCAGGCAAAGCCTCCTGCTCCAGCAGGAACTGCCTTTCCTGTGCCATGAGCAGGGCAGGTCCCGCTGCAGGAAAAGCCCCAGGCCAGCCCCAGCACAGGGAAGGGCTCGGGCACAAGGGCAGAGTGCCGTGCTGGGAGCTGTGCCAGGGAGAGCCTGAGGCATGAACGGCACCTTGTTTCAGAGAATTGTTTAGGGGATGGGAGTCAGGGCTTGTGTGTCCTGCTTGGCACAGCCCAGGCAGGGCTTTCCCAGCCACATTCCACACTCCATTTCCCAGCTGGAGCCGCTGCTGCCTCTGAGTTGTGCTGCCCCAGCCCCAGGGATGCTCTCCTTGTCTGCCCATTCCCCCACGGTCTCTGGGCAGGGATGGCCTCAGTGGGGGCTGCTGACATCCTCAGCACCTTGGAGGCTGCTGCTGAATTTTCCTGCTCCAGAGGCTTGTTCAGCCTTCAGCTCTTCAGTGCAGGAATTCAGTGTCCCAGGGCCCATAAACATTCAGAACACCTTAACAAGCCAAGCCTCTGGGAATAATTTGATTGTAATTTTCAAATCTCTCGTGGTTAATTGGACAGATCTCAGTAGTACATCTAAAGTGAATGCAAAATATTTAAAAAGACAGTCACAAAACATTTTTTTTAGGTCCTCCCTTGTTTTTTTTTTTCTTGTTAATTCTTTGATATGTGCAATCTCCAATTGACACTGAATCTAAGTACGGCTCCAGAGGCTTCTTCAGCCTTCAGCTCTTCAGTGCAGGAATTCAGTGCCCCCAGGGCTCATTAACATTCAGAACAGCTTAAGAAGCCAAGACTCTGGGGATAATTTGACTTCAGTTTCTAAATCTTGTGTGGTTAATAAGAGAGATTTCAGAAGTGCATTCAACTGAGTATGATCTATTTTAAAAGACAGTGAGAAAAGATTGTTTAGGTCCTGTTTAGGTTTTTCCTGTTTCCTCTGTAAATAGCAATCTCCAACTGACACTGAATCCAGGTACCTCCTCATGCAGTTGGAATAGATATGAAAATCAAGACCCTTCATGGCTGAAAATCAATCACACTCTGTCTCTACCCCCACCCCACCATTTCCCCCATCCAAGCCCTGGCACTCAGAGCAGCCTTGTGCAAATCTGAGCTCCCTCCAGCCCAGGCTGCACCTGCAGCTTTCAGCTCCTTGGCTCCAACTCCCACCTGCTTTCCTTGGAGAAGGAGCTGACCGAGACACAGAGGGATGTTCATTTCTTGTCAGCCAACAAAGCCAAGGGAAGCACAGCTCCATCAAATGCAGAAGTCATTCCTCTGCTGGATATTAAATCCACTTTCCACAGCAGTCTCAGAGCAATGGAAAACACCTTCTGTGCCCAGCACAGATCCCAATATCCCCCCAAACCCTCCCTGCCCCAATTCTGCCCAGATTTGCTCTTTGCACACACGAGTCACACACTGAAGTCAGGGGCCCTCTGCATTCCCAGATGGAGGAAAAGAGAGAAAGGGGATGAAGAGCTCTCCTGTGCAGAGCCAAGGTCCAAGTGCAGCCCCTGCAGTGGGAACCACAACTCATCAGGTTTGTGTCCTTTGGGGTCAGGGCCTGGTGACACTCAGAGGCACAGAAAGGTTTCTTGCCAACAAACAGAAGTTGGACATTTGAACAGTTTAATAACCATCACAGCTCTCTGTGATGTCCCTGCAGCCTCTGACATGTCCCCCATCCCCAAGGGATTTCTGTACAGCAACAGTTTTAAACAAGGCATAAGGTAATTCTGTGATAGATAAAAACACAATTAAAATGATATTTATTATATATTTATTTGAACTTCAGAAATATTGGGAAATTTCTTCCAGCTCAAAGCATGAAGGCAGTCTGTTGAGAGACACTTGAATGACCAGAGAGCATCTAGAGGATGAAATCAGAGAGCAGTAGAAGTACATAGATCCACCTGCTGTAAAAGAAGAGATGTCCTTAGACATGGCCATTTCAACAGAAGAGCTGAAAACACCTGAAGGAAAATGGAGACGAAGTAATAAACAGAATATTGGTCACACCCGTAGAAGGGAAGATCAGTATTTTTCCTCCTGCCATCAGTACACCTCGAGGAAATTCCTGTTCCTGGTGGGAAAACTCTGCCAATTCTTAAAAGTACTCAAATGACCCAGAGAATAAAGATTTGTTTGTATGTCATGAAATTAGAGTCTTTCATTAGCAAATTTGCAGATGATACCAAGCTGGGAGCATATGTCGATCTGTTAGAGGGACGGAGGGCTTTGCAGAGGGACTTGGAACAGTTGGATGGATGGGCAGAATCTAATGGGATGAGGTTCAATAAGTCCAAGTGCCAAGTCCTGCACTTTGGCCACAACAATGCCCTGCAACATTATAGGCTGGGGCCGGTGTGGCTGGACAGTGCTCAGGTGGGAAGGGACCTGGGGTTGCTGGTTGACTGTCAGCTGAACATGAGCCAGCAGTGTGCACAGGTGGCCAAGAAGGCCAATGGCATCCTGGCCAGCATCAGGAATAGTGTGGCCAGCAGAAACAGGAGGTCATCCTTCCCCTGTACATGGCACTGGTGAGGCCACACCTTGAGTATTGCATCCAGTTCTGGGCCCCTCAGTTTAGGGGGGGCGTTGAGATGCTTGAGCGTGTCCAAAGGAGAGCAACGAGGCTGGTGAGGGGCTTGGAACACAAGCCGTATGAAGAACGACTGAGGGAGCTGGGGTTGTTCAGCCTGGAGAAAAGGAGACTCAGAGGTGATCTTATCACTCTCTTCAGCTTCCTGAAGGGTGGCTGTGGTGAGCTGGGGGTTGGTCTCTTTCTTCAGGCAACAACAGACAGAACAAGAGGTCACAGTCTCAAGCTGCGCCAAGGGGGATACAGGCTAGAATTAGGGAGGAAGTTTTTCACAGAAAGAGTGGTCAAATACTGGAATCATCTACTCAGGGAGGTGATGGAGCCACCATCCCTCGATGTGTTTAAGGGAAGACTGGATGTGGCACTTGGTGCCATGATCTAGTCGAGGTGTTAGAACGTGGGTTGGACTTGATGATCTTAAAGGTCTCTTCCAACCTAGAAATTCTGTGATTCTGTGAAACTAACGGGTATTAACACCTGTGCCACTTTCCAGGCAGACATCAGTTGTGTGCCCGTGAACAGGTTGTGCCACTTGTGCCCTGAGGTGCCCAGCTGGGATTGGATCTCTTCGAGAGCACCTGAGGGAGAGCAGAGCGCCTTTAGACTTGCAGGCCCCTGACAGCCCTGCAGGGCTCCTGTCCCATCAACATCTGCTCTGCTCCAGTCTGAAACGGGGCCCAGCATGGTGCTGGGATCATCAGAGAGCTGAGGTGTGTGCTGGAATTCAATGCCCTCCCCATTCCACAGCAGCCCTGCATTTCCCTCCTGCAGCCTTGGTCTCCAGCACAGCCATGGAGGCTCTTTGGGCTCTGGACTGTTGCTGCAGCCCCAAGGAGAGCTGAGCTCTGTCTTTGGCACAGTCAGGCCTGGCCAGTGCAGGCCATGCTCAGCAATTGCTTGTGTGTGCCTGGCCTTGCTGTCAGCCCTGGCAGCGGCTGCGTGGCCCCTTTGTGGCCCTGTGCTGGCCCAGCCATGGTGGCCCAGCCCCTGTGCAGGCCCAGCCCAGGCCAGGAGCATTGCGGCTGGGAACAGCCCCTGTGCCGTGATGCCCACAGCAGCCTTGGGGCTCTGTGCCCCATGGCCTCCCTGCTTGGCAGCCTCTGCCAGCTCCTGCAGAGCCCCTGGCACCTGTGGGGCTGCACAGACAGCCCTGCCCCGGGCTCTGCCGGCCTCTGGGCCAGCAGAGAGGCAGCCAGGGCTGGCCATGGCCAGGAACAGGCCCTGAGCCCCGCAGGAGGATGGAGCTGGGCCACAGCCCAGGCCAAAGCTGGGCTCAGCAGCCAGGGCTGCCAAGGGCTGGGCAAAGAGGCTGGCACTGACAAATGTCCTGGGCCCCCTCCCTGCCCTGTCCATGCCACCAAGGGCACACAGCAGCCTCCTCTCTGGGCCACTTGCCTGTTTGCAATGCCTTTCACAAGCGCTGGCCCTGCCCCACAAGGCCTGGCCTGAGTCCTGCCCCTGCACGCTCAGCCAGGCTGAGATGGACACTGATGGTTTCTGGGCCAGGCTCTCTGAGCCCAGCCCAGCTCCCTGCAAGCTCTGTCAGCTGCCCTGAGCTCTGGGCAGCACCAAGGGCCTCTCCCCAGCTCAGCCCAGCCGGCTCTGGCCCCACAGCTCTTCTCAGGCCAGGCTGCTCTGGGCACTGCCCCACGGCCTCAGCCCCTGGCAAGGGCACAGCAGCAGCTGCAGCTGCCACAGGACTCAGACCCAGCCATGGGGGAAGGTGCTTGGCCAAGGCCAAAGGAGGCTCCCTGGCTGCCCTGCTCCCCTCGGGCTGAGGTGCTGAGAGCTCTGCAGCCCCTGCTGCCATCCCATCTGCCCATGGTAGCACAAGAGCCCCGGCCTTGGGGTCCTGAAGAGCTGCTCCTGCTCCAGGCCCAGGGCCCATCCCAGAGCTGGGGCAGCCACAAAGCTGTGCCCATTTCTGTTTATTGCTGCTCTGATGGGGATGGATCCTCAGCCACTTGGAGGTTGCTGATGAATTTTACTCCTCCAGAGGCCTCTTCTTTCTGGAGTTCTTCAGTTCAGGAATTCACTGACAAAGGCTCATAAACATTTGTTCAAAATGCCCAAACAAGAAAAGCCCCTGAGAATAATTTAAGTTCTAAATTCTTTTGTGCGTAGTTAGACAAATTTTCGAAGTGTATGCAAAGTGAATATACTGTATTGAAAACAATTAGGAGAGAATTGTTTTATCTTGTTAAGGTCTCTTTTCCTCTTTATAGATTGATATCAGCAATGTCCAGTTTATACTGACCCCCAGCACCTTCTAATGCTGTCAGAATAGATATGAAAATACACACCTTTTATTGCTATCAATAACACTTTGTCCCTTCCTCTTTCCCACTGTTACGAAAGAATTTCTACATTCTAATTCAATAAACAACCAAGTTGAATTTAGCAGCAATTTTAATTGAGCAGAAATTTTATGTAAAATACTACAATCAAATAAAGTCAAACAGATACAAAAAAATTTCTCAGTGGTTCTGATAAAGCATAAGCAAAACTGATCAATCAGGATATGGGGAAGTTTTCTCTCACCCTCCTGTACAAAAAGCACAGGAATCCAAACACATATTTATATATTGTATGCTAATACAGATTCATCAATATTTTCCCATAAATCTCTTCCTGTTTTTGATTCTTGAAATCTATGTCACTGTACTGCACAGTTCATGCTCTCACTGTTGCTAAGGGGTCTTTTGGCTCTTTGGTGGTCAATCCAATGGAGGCTTCTCCTCATTGTCACTATTCTTTGAACAACCCCACATGTTGCAAATGCGCCCCAAGTCATGTGTTATAGAAGCCAGCATTATATTCCAAAAGAAAGCCTTTTTATTTCATAGGCACCTGAAATCATTTCAATTCTGTTTATTTCAAGGTTGATTCTCTAATTATCCCAAGGCCTACTCTGTTTTGGGATGTTACTTATTACAGTCTACATCCTGGATCCTATAATCTCATGAACATATGAAAACATCTGTTTTGTGACACTAATTACATATTCTTTTCCTCTATTACTTTTTTCTAAAATATCGATATAGTTACAGTTGTTAGCATGAATCATATTCATTTATCACACCTCCATTTCCCTCATTCGATCCCTGGCAGTCAGAGCAGCTGAGGAATGGAGTCACATCCAGGGGTGTCCCCAGGGCTCAGGATTTTGGGCAGGTCAGTGAAATCTCTTTATTGCTGATCTGGATGAGGCCATCGAGGGCACCCTCAGTCAGTTTCCAGGTGAGCCCAAGCTGGGTGGCAGTGTGGCTGTGCTGGAGGGCAGGAAGCTCTGCAGAGGGATCTGGACCGGCTGGAGCCATCCATGGGCCCAGGACAATGGGAGGAGGTTCACCAAGGCCAGGGGCCGGGTCCTGCCCTGGGCTCACAACCACCCCAAATCCCTGGCTGTTGCTGCCCCTGACCCCCACAGCCTGTCCAGTTTCCTTCATCCCTGCATTGCCAGGGACTTTCTGGGAAAAGGGAGCTCTGCTCTGGAAATAGAGGGAGGTGCAGGTGCCACCACTGGAGTGGGAACCACAGCTCATCAAGTTTGTGGCCTTTGGGGGTCAGGAACTGGTGAGACTCAGAGGCACAGAAAGTTTCTCTTCATGGCCAACAGACCATGGTTGAAAAGGACACAATTTAATAACAGTCATGCTCTTCCCTGAGCTATGTGCAACATCCCAGAAGTATCTGGTGAGGGCACCATCCACAGGTGATTTCCATACTAAAATTAATTTTAGACAAATGTGGTTCTGTGATAGATATAAACAGCATTAAGTTCTTGTATCAGGATGCTCGTCCTGAAGTAGGGGCAAAAGAGCTCCAACAGTTCCTGATTTGCAAAGCTACCAGTGGTGGATGGAAAAGGGAGGTCAGGCTGCTCTTGGTGTTGAGGAAATTCGGAAACCAGCCTGACTCATTTCATCTCCTCATGCCCTGACTGATCTCCCCTCTTTCCCCTTCCACCCATTGGCTTTTCTCTCCCACCAGCCCCCAGTGAAGAGCCCGGCTCTGTGTTCTCCATCCCCTCTTCACTGGCACTGCCAGGTTGGGATGAGGAGCCCCTCAGCCTTCCCTGCTCTGGGCTGGACCAGCCCAGCTCCCTCAGCCTCTGCTCACAGCCCAAGGCCTCCAGCCCCACCTTGGAGGCCCTTCCCAGAGCCTGCTCCAGCTGCCAGACATCTTTCCTGCGCTGGGCAACCCAACCCAGGCCACAGTGACCTGGATAATCCCCGTCCTTGCTGTCCTGGTCACACAGCCCTGGTCCCTTGTCCCCTGTCAGGCTCTGGGGTGGATCCTGTGGAACATCCTTTGGTGGAGGCTGTGGCTCCAGGTGGGCCGGGGGGATCCCAGTGGACAGGGACTCTGCTGGGCATGAACAGCATTGGAGTTATTGGGAGAAACTGTGAGGGGGAGCTGGGGCAGAGTGACCAACCCAGTGACCTGACACAGCCCTGCTGGGATGTCACACAGCCCCTCTGTGATGTCACACAGCCCCTCTGGGATGTCACAGCCTGTTCTGTGCTGTCACAGCCCATTCTCCGACATCACATAGCTGGTCTCGGATGTCACACCAGAGTCGGTGATGTCATAGTCTGTATTGTGATGTCACAGCTGGATCTTTGATGTCACAGATATGACCTATGATGTCATAGCTGCTCAGTGACCTCACCTAACCCAATCTGTGATGTCATAACCCACTTTGTGACTTCATGTTACCAGGTGATAAATTGTCTCCACCAGCTGAGCTGACACCTGGAGCTTGTTCTCCACAACCCCAGGCCTATGGAAACCACACAGTGCCCATTGTGTGAGAAGGGAACTGGAAGTTCAGCAGCCTCAGTGTCCTGCCAGCTCAGCCAGGCCCATGGAAACTTTGGGGTCCAAGGCCAGCAGGGACTAGCAGAGAGACCTCCAGGAGAGAAGAACATATGGGTTAAGAAGAGGAGAAAATATTGTAATGATTTTGGGGAAATTATTATCAAATGTGTGAAAAAAATAGAAAATCACCAAATTTGCAGATGACACCAAGCTGGGTGTGAGTGTGGATCTGCTGGAGGGTAGGAGGGCTCTGCAAAAGGCCCTGGACAGGCTGGATGCTGGGCCCAAATCCAACAAGTTGAGGTTTAACAAGTCCAAGTGCTGGGTCCGGCATTTTGGCCACAACAACCCCTGCAGCTCTACAGGCTGGGGACAGAGGGGCTGGAGAGCAGCCAGGCAGAAAGGGACCTGCAGAGACTGATGGACAGCAGGCTGGACATGAGCCAGCAGTGTGCCCAGGTGGCCAAGAAGGCCAAAGGCTCCTGGCCTGGATCAGGAATGGTGTGGCCTGCAGGAGCAGAGCAGGGATTCTTCCCCTGTGGTCAGCAATGCTTGGGCAGCACCTCGAGTGCTGTGTCCAGTTCTGGGCCCCTCAGTTTAGGAAGGACATGGAGGGGCTGGAGCATGTCCAGAGAAGGGCAACAAGGCTGGAGAGGGTCTGGAACACAAGTCCTGTGAGGAGAGGCTGAGGGAGCTGGGGTTATTTATCCTGGAAAAGAGGAGGCTCAGTGGAGACAAGACAGTGACGGGGCACAGGTTGGACTTCATGATCTCCATGGCCTGTTCCACCCTTGCTGATTCTGGGATTCTCTGAAAGAACCCTTGGAGCAGTTGCAGGATGAGCCCTGGGCCTCCTCTTCAGGAGCTCCAGCAGCCCAGGTCCCTCAGCTTCTCCTGCCAGCCCCAAAGCTCATCCTGTCAGTCCTGCAGAGCCTCTGCAGCTCCTCCTCATTGCCCAGAACAGGGAGCCCCAGAACCAGACACAGCAGCCCAGATGTGCCCCCCTGGCCTGGGGTGCCTCTGGCAAGGGAGCAGCACCAGGCACTGCAGGAGCCTGCAGACAATTCCTGCAGCACTTGTAGGATGATCCTGCTGCCCAAGAGACGTTCCCATGGGGCCAAGTCAGGAACTGCAATGGAGAGTGGGGCCAGAGAGGAAAGGGCAAACAGGGATGGGCTCTTTGCAGGGGAGAGAACAGGGTGGGCAATGGGAAGAAATATGTACAAGGGAAGAGGAAAGAAAGCAGAGGTGGAACAAAGGAAATGCTCAGGGCAGTTTGGGGGTGGCTGCCAGGCAGCCCTGGCTCTGAGCAGCAGCATCTGCAGTGACACAGGAAACTCCCAGCTGATGGGAACAAATTTTCTGGCTGAGTGCAGAGGCCAGGACAAAGCTGAGTGGTTTCCCTGGTGTCCCCCAGCCCTTGCTGGCCCCAGGGGCTGATGGCATTTGTGCTCCCTCAGGTTCATGTCCCCACACCAACAGCATGGGGGTGCTCCCCCTGCTGTGTGCAATGCAAACAGGGGCTGCTGAGCCAGTGCTGCTGTGTCTGCGCCTGCAAGGATGGAGCACCTGTGTGAGCTGGGGGAGAGGCCAGGGCTGCAGAGGGGGGATGTTGTTGGCAGCTCCATCAGGACGCTCTGGGACGCTTCCCTGGGCTGTGCAGTGCACTGGGGATGGATCAGCCCCTGCTCTGCTGCTCCTTCCCGTCTGCCCCAGGGCCCTTGCAGAGCCCCAGCCATGCTGTTTGTTCCCAGCCTGCCCACGGCCAGCCTGGGGCTGCTCATGGGGGTTTTCTGTGCTGAGCATTGGCCTGGGTGTGTTCTTGAGAGAGCCTGGGCAAGGAGCCCGGAGCCCTCAGGGCCTGGCCTGAGGCGTCAGTGCTGCCCCAGCAGTGCCCATGGCCTGTCCCTGCTGCAGCCCCGGCACTGCCACCCCCAGGACTGTGCCCGGCCCCGAGAGCACTCAGGCCCTGCAGCAACACCAGGGCCACCAGGGCAGCGGGGCAGGGCCACGGCAGGAGCACTGGCAACACCAAGTGCTGCTGCTGCTGGGCCAGCACTGATCTGCCCCAGCTCTGCACACAGACATTGCTGCTGCAGCTCCAGAGAAAGCAACCAAAGGGCATCTCTGCAGAAAACTTTGCTGGGAGATCCTTTTGTTCTTATAAGTCACTGAGATCGTAGCCCCTCATTGACACAGTCTGTGGCAACAGAGAAGGTGGAGAGAAACAAAACTGGAAATGGCAGAAAAAATGACCATTCTTTTGGATAATATATAAAGTAAAAAAAGAAAAAAAAAACTGTCACAACTGAACCAACAAGAAGTATTAACAATTACTTTTATTACAAGTGATTTCAAGAAATAGGCCAACAGTTTAATATTCCTAAAAGCATCCAGTCATCTGTCTCCACACTGCAGCCTTGAGCTCCTGGTTCCTCAGGCTGTAGATGAGGGGGTTCAGGGCTGGAGGCACCACCGAGTACAGAACTGACAGGACCAGATCCAGGGATGGGGATGACATTGAAAGTGGCTTCAGGTAGGTAAAAAATGAGGTGCTGATAAACAGAAAGACCACAGCCAGGTGAGGGAGGCAGGTGGAAAAGGCTTTGTGCCGTCCCTGCTCAGAGGGGATCCTCAGCACAGCCTTGAAGATCTGCACATAGGAGAAAACAATGAAAACAAAACAACCAAAAAACAGAAAAGCACTACCTATAAGAGGACCAAGTTCCCTAATGTAGGATTTGGAGCAGGAGAGCTTGAGGATCTGGGGGATTTCACAGAAGAACTGGCCCAGAGCATTGCCATGGCACATGGGCAGGGAAAATGTATTGGCTGTGTGCAGCAGAGCATTGAGAAAGGCACTGGCCCAGGCAGCTGCTGCCATGTGGGCACAAGCTCTGCTGCCCAGGAGGGTCCCGTAGTGCAGGGGTTTGCAGACGGACACATAGCGGTCGTAGCACATGATGGTCAGGAGAGAAAGTTCTGATCCAAGAAAGAAAAAAATCAGAAAGACCTGTGTAGCACATCCAGTGTAGGAGATGTCCCTGGTGTCCCAGAGGGAATTGTGCATGGCTTTGGGGACAGTGGTGCAGATGGAGCCCAGGTCAGTGAGGGCCAGGTTGAGCAGGAAGAAGAACATGGGCGTGTGCAGGTGGTGGCCGCAGGCTACGGCGCTGATGATGAGGCCGTTGCCCAGGAGGGCAGCCAGGGAGATGCCCAGCAAGAGGCAGAAGTGCAGGAGCTGCAGCTGCCGCGTGTCTGCCAATGCTAGCAGGACGAAGTGCCTGATGGCGCTGCTGTTTGACATTTGCACATTTTTGGCATGGGGATCTATAAAAAAAGTAATCATAGAATAGTTGGGTTTGGAGAGGATTTTAAATATGCCAGCACAGCTTGGGGGCACTTTCCCCCCACTGCCTGCCCAGGGCTCTGCTGCCTGGAGCTGTCCCTGCCAGCAGCTGCTTCCCTGTGCCCAGGGCTGGGCCCTGCCAGTGCTGCCAGAGCCCAGCCCAGCCCAGGGGGCTCAGCTCTGCCCTGCAGACCCCTCCCAGCTCTGGCACTGCCCAGGGGCAGCTCTGGCTCTGCAGGCTCTGATAGCAAAGTCAGAGCAACACAAAGGAGGCTTGAAAAGCAACACTGATGTTCCTGTAAAGGGCCCTGTGCTGATTTCTGGCACTGCCTGGTTTATTAAGATCTGAGAGACAATTTCTTTTTTTTCCTCAGCCTCGATTGTGAGATGATTGTGTATGTGCAATTTCCCATCCAAGCAACAGAGAGCAGTAGATTAAAAAAACACTATTTTCCCTTTAATATAGTCCCTGTTTTCCTCTGCTCCCTGTATAATCTACTTGGAAATGTTCTGCAGTTAAATGCCCTGCTTGGAGCAGTCCTGAATAATGCTGCATCCTCCCCACACAAGGAGAACACTTCCAAGCCTTACCAGCTCTCTCCTCCCACCCAGATCTTGTCCCCCAGTGCTGGGAGCAGCTGCCAGGGCTGGCTGAGAGCTGTCCCTGGCAGGCAGCAGAGTCCCTGCCCCAGCACAGTGCCCTGGGCTGCAGGACCCTGCTCTGCAGGGCAGCCCTGGGCACCCCCGGCTGCTCTGCACAAGAGACAATCAGAGAATGTACTCACAGGGTCTGCAGGCATTGGGATGGTCCAGCTTTAGGAGATGGCTCCAGGAGCTGCAGCTGCATTGTCCTGCAGCCAGAGGTTCCTGTGCCAAGGGCTGGCAGTGATTCTGCCCCAGGCACTTCTCAGCCCCTTCCCAGCCCTGACTGATTGAAGCTCTCTGTGCCTCTGTGCTGTGCCTGGGGTGGCTGCAGGCAGTGCCCCAGCCCTGCTGGGCTGGCAGAAGAGCTGCTCATCAAGAGAAATGTGCTTTTGAAGCTCTTCTTAGTTACCAAGAGCTGTCTCTGTGCCAGGAGCCCAGCCCAGCTCAGCAGCACAGACACAGCACAAGGACTTTAATGAACCTCTGGGGCTTTGTGCTCAGGGCCTGAACATCAGTCCCTGAGAGGGAGCTGAAGAAACCTCTCCAGAACTCCAAGTTAGAATCCAACTGCAAAGTTTCTTGGACTTTTAATGGGTCCCACTGAGGGACACAACTGAGAAAGTGTCCCCAGGCCCCAGGCAGAGCAGAGAACTGGAGGCAGTGATGACCGGTGGGGACATAGAGAAGCCAAGTCTTGGTGCCCTGGGGCACAGCAGGGTCTGTGCCACCGAGGGCTGTGAGGAGACACCTTGTCCTGAGGCCCTGGGGCCTCCTGGCACAGCCCCAGCCAGGCTGGTCACTGTCAGCCCCCTGTCCTGCCATCAGCATCCCCCCCTATCCCACATCCCAGTGGCCTCCAGGATCTGCTGGAAGGAGTCCCTGAGAAGCCTTGGTCAGGAATGGCCCTGGGGGCCTCTGAATGCTCCCAGAGACTGCAGGTTTTTCAAAGGACTTTGGGTTTGGCTTTTGCCTTGGAGTCTCTGAGAGGTTTGTGCAATCATGGCCTCCAATTATCTGCTGTAATTAGTCCCTTGAGATTCTCTATCTGTTGCAGCATTCATTGGGACTCATTAATGCTTCCAGGTACTTCAGTTATTTTAAGGTATTTGGTGTTTCCCTTCTGATACATACTCTATGAGAAAGATTGTGCAGTCACAGCCTCTAATAATCTGCTTTAATTAGTCCCTTGAGAGCCTTTATCAGTAATGACACCCAGTGGGTCATTAATGCTTCAAGGTACTTCAGATATTTTAAGGTATTTGGTGTTGCCCTTTTGATATAGACTCTATGAGAGGTTTTTGTAATCATGGCCCTAATTATCTGCTTTAACGAGTCCCTTGAGAGCTTAGTACTGACACTTAGTGGGGCTCATTATTACTTTGAGATACTCAAGGTTTTTAAGGTACTTTTGATTTTCCTTTCTACACTCTGAATCTCTGAGAGGTTTTTGTGACATCCTGGCCATCAATTCTCTCATTGAAGCAGTCCATGAGGAGCCTTTGTTGGGGATGGACCTCATCAAGACCCATTCATGCTTTGTGACACTTTGGGTGTTTCCTCTGACTGTGACTCCTGGAAATGTTTATGCAATCTCCTCTCAGGCCCTGAGGTTCCTGGGCACAGCTCCAAATGCACCACAGGGCTCTTTAGGATCACACATGTTCTGACAAACCATCAATCTGCCTTGATTTTCCTATGCTCTATTGCAGTTCTGCAGAAAGATTTCCTTTTGCAGTTATGAAGAAATATTTCAAAGAGCTTCTAAGAAATATGTATTCCTATCCTAAAGTGTGTCTTTTATTGCTGTTCTTATTATACAAGAGGTGATTGCAGTATTCTGTGATTGATATTGATCCAGGGTCTCTCCTAAGGAGGTCTGGCCAGGTCAGTGAAGTTGTACCTTGAGAGCTGACCCAGTGTGGACAACCTTGCATCACATTCCCCAACCCCATGTGAGAAACTATTTTTACTTTCAAAAATTTAAATGCTTCATTAAGACCTTATCAAAATATCACAGAAGACTGAATAAAGAAAAGAATACAGCACCAGGAGCAAAGGATTTAGTCAACATGTGCTCATCTACAAAATGGATGTTCTGTCTTTTAAACCTCTAGCCCCTCCCAAAGTCTTGTCAATCGACTCCTTCACTGTCCAGTGGTGGAGATCACTGTCTTACACCTTGATTGGAGGTCAGGTGCTGCCATAGTAACAAGCCAACCCTCCCAAATGCCCCAACTGCTGAGGCTGTGCTGTGATAACAATGCAAGGGGGAGGGGAGGATAACTATACATCTACAAAATGTCTCTTGACATATACTTAATATTCAGCCCTTAATTGTGAGAGCCAACTATAAGGTTACTCATCAATAACAAACACCCTTTTCTTTTTCTATAAGTCATTTTGCTTGAACAAATAAGTAAAAACTTTCTCTCTCTTGAATGGGTCATACCAGCATTTGTTGATGTGGGCAAGGACAGTGGGAACAGGAGAAAAAATCTCAGGCTTTCCTTAGACACACTTATTTGGAATGCACAAAAGGGCATCACAGAGGTCCAGTATGGCTTTGACTCCCACCTACCATGCCTATGTGGCTGCTACCCATAGTCGGTGTATCCTAGGGGTGAGTACAGAGGCCGACTTTGTTCTGCCCTCCAATCCCTGTTAAATTAAAAGACAAGTGAGAAATTATGGAGGTCTGGTATGGCCTTTTGTCCCTACCTTACCATGCCTATAGGGTTGCTGCCTGCAGCAGGGCTATGGAGCCTTCTTGGTAGCAAACAAAGGGGCCAACCTGGTCTTGCCATCCTCCTTTTGTCTTATTTTCTAGAAGAAGCTGTCCCATTACCTTTTACAGTCCCTTGTGTACTTCCCCTCAAAAGATGCTGGTTTTTCTCACCCATGAAAACAGGAAGACAATTCTCAGGCTGGTTGGTGGAAGCTTGACTCCACTTTTTGGGCGTCTTGGTGTTTTTCTGGTTGTCTCTCAGTCTCTGCTTGAAAGTCAATCTTGTTTCACCCAGCCTCGATGTTACAGTCCACTCTTTGGGTTCTTCCTCTGGGCCTTTGACTCTGTTGCCATGAGTCCATCCCTGCTCTGCAGTTCGCACGGCCGATTTGGTGGTGGGCAGTTCCTGAAAGGGACCTTCCCACTGAGGAGTTAGAGGCTGATCTCTCCATGACTTAATCTCACCCAATCCTCGGGATTAATATTATGGATTCTGAAATCCAGGATGGTAGTTTGAGAAATTGCCCCTTTATGTCTTAGCCCTTCTAAGGTTTGTGCTATAGACATCACTTATTTCTTGGCATTGGCTTCCCCTTCCTCATAGGTGGCAACCTTCTGAGGTGAGGTCAGGAAGGGAAACCCAAACATCATTTCATAGGGTAAGACCCCCAGATCTGACTGGGGTGTGGTTCTAATTCTTAATAAGGCCAAAGGGAGACATTTTATCCATGACATTTGGGTTTCCATCATTAACTTAACTGTTAAGAGTTTGATTCATTCTCTCAACCTGACCAGAACTCTGTGGATGCCATGGAGTGTGTAATTACCATTTCTCTCCCAGGGCTTGAACAACTTTCTGCAATATCTTTGATGTGAAATGAGTTCCCTGGTCTGAATCAATCCTGTTTGGCATTCCATATTGGGGACTGATTGATTCTAGAGTTGTTTTACTCACAACATTAGCATTGGCTTTCACAATGGGTACCACTTCTACCCAATGAGTCGCATGATCTACTGTCATTAGCAAAAACTTCTACCGTTGTACCTGGGGAAGCTCAGTGAAGTCTACTTGGGTGTTTTGAAAGGGCCTTAAGGCTAGTTCTCGCCCTCCCCTGGGTGTTTTCCTCATGATTTTCTTATTTACTTGGTGACATATCACAAGCCATTCACTTGCTTAGCTATTCTGAAAATTCCTATGGAGCCCCAATCCCTTAAAAATTGATCACTTACCACTTGTGTACCCTACTGTGTTGTTCCATGTACGCCTTCTAACATTTTCCTGGCAAAGGGTTTATTCAACATTTGCCTCCCATCTGCTAATCTCCACTTCCCTTCGTTATCTTTCTTGGCTCCTATTTTGAGTTCTTCCTCTTCTGTCCCACTGAATACAGGGACTTCTTGCATTTCTCTTATGGATGTTAATACCATTATTATTTTTTCTGTCTCTGATTCAGTTGCATTTTTAGCTTCTATATTGGCTAAATTAATCCCTCATGCCTGCTGAGTCGCCCCTTTTTATGTCCTTTAACATACACCACCACTACTCCCTCTGGTAATTGTAAGGTTTCTAACTCTTCTAAAAGAAATTTTTTGTGAATCAGCCCCTTTCCCTTTGAATTTAATAGCCCCCTCTCTTCCCAAATTTTTCTGAAGTTATGCACTACTCCAAAAGTGTATTTTCAGTCTGTATATATTCTTCCCTTTTTCTCTGCCAGTATTTCCAAAGCTCATTTTAGGGCATGTAGCTCCCACGCTTGGAGCTTACCAGTTGGAAGATAACCTTCTCTTTTCTATGGCTACCAATCCTTCATCCACTATAGCATACCCCAATACTCTGTGCCCCATTATTTCTCATGAAGATCCATGGATGTACAATTGTTTTCCACCCTGGAGTGGTTGATCTGTTAGGTCCTCTCTTCCTTTAGTTTGATAGTTTATAACCTCTAGGCAATTATGTATTTGTTCCTCATCTGGTTTTCCATACAAAAACTGGGGAGGGTTGAGTTGGTTACTCATGATTAGCTCTAAATCATTATCTATTAAGATGGCTTCATAATTTAACATACAGGAATCAGTGATTGATCCATTTCTCAGCCTTTTGGCTCTGGATACTTCTAATTGAGTGTGGAGTGTATATTTTCAATTTTCCCCTAAGGGTTAATATCTTGGTTTGAAAAGACAGCTGTGCACCAAGGAAGGCAGGAGCCTCCCTTAAAATGGAAAATGCAAACCCCTTTCCCACCAAATTATTATAATTTTGAAATTGCATGGGGGCTCTCAGGCAAAGATATGGGATGAGGAATAATAGTTCTTTGTTAGGGAAGAAAATTAACAAATAAACAGTGCAGTAATACAAAACAGTACTGATAGAGTCAGAATATGACCTGACACCATGTTGGTCAGGGTGTTGGTAGCAGTCTGATTGAATGGTGGCTGCGGTGCTCCTGGAGTGGCAGATGTGGTTCTGTTGAAGCACTGATCCTGTAGAAGAGTGTAGCCTTCCTTTGAAGATCCAGTGATGGTGTAGATAGGCCTGGTCTTCCTCTGGGAATTCAGCCGTAAAGGCAGCTGCTCCTCTGGGAATCCAGTGGGAAAAGCTGTTCTGGTGTCCCAAAATCTCAGATTATACCCAGTTAGGAATGCTTGGCTCCTCCCTCTGGGTGGAGCATCTCACAATGGGATGATGTAATTTTGATCAGTCATGCAATGATATTCAACAGCCCATTAACAGCAGATGTCTTCCCAGATGGAGGACTGGTTTGTGGAGGAGATAAAGAAAAACTGCCCAATTAACAGAAGATAACTGCCACACCTCTAACAGAAGGGAATAGAACACACACATTACCTTGCAATCCAGGACATTATCCATCCCTTATTCTATTTCCATCTGCATCACAATGAAACCTTACACAGAGTTCTCACTTAAGAATAGGTTTCCCTGTGGTACACAACGGTTTTCTCCATCTTTCTGCATTACCCACCAAGTGTAACCAGGTCCTTCAACAAAACCAATCCCACGGATGGGTTTGTTTTTGCCTGAGGTGGGATTAATCCAAACCATCTTTCCTAAAATACCTTTCATATGTACCGCAGGGACTTTATCCCAATCCACTGTGTGCAAGGGTTCAGACTGGACAGGACCAACTCAATTGATATACCCTCTGGTGTTGACCATCCAGGTGGTCATGATGGGGATATGATATATCCATTCAATACCATGTTCCCGGTCCCACATGTTGATGAGGCTGTTCTTGAAACGGGTCCCGTTGTAAACCTCAATTCTCTCAGGGTTGCCATGTCTCCACAGAACTTGCTTTTCCAGGCCCAGGCTGGTGTTCCAGGCAGTGCTGTGAGACACAGGGTAGGTTTTCAACTATCCCGTGATGGCTTCCACCACGGTCAGCACGTAGCGTTTGCCCTGGCATGTCTGGGGCAGTGTGATGGAGTCAACCTGCCAGGCCTCCCCATACTTGTACTTGGACCACCACCCATCGTATCACAGGGGCTTCACTCACTTGGCCTGTTTGATGGCAGCACACGTCTCTCTATCATGGATAACCTGAGCAATACTGTCCATGGTTAAATTCTCACCTTGGTCTCGCGCCCACTTATAGGTGGCATCTCTGCCCTGATGGCCTGAGGCATCATGGGCCCATTGAGCTAGGAATAACTCTCTCTTGTGTTGCCAGTCTAAGTCTATCTTAGACATCTCTATTTTTGCATCCTGATGTACTTCTTTGTTGTTTCGTTGTTCCTCATGAGCCTGACTCTTGGGGACATGGGCATCTACATGGCCGACTTTCACAGGCAGCTTCTCCAACCAAGTGGCATTGTCTTTCTATTCATCAGCAGCCCAGATCGGTTTTCCCATACACTGCCAGCTGGCTTCTTTCCACATCTCCAGCAATCCCCACAGACCATTGGCTACCATGCATGAATCAGTGTAGAGGTAGAGCTTTGGCCACTTCTGTCTCTCAGCAATGTCTAGGGCCAGTTGAACAGCTTTGAGTTCAGCAAGTTGACTTGATCCACCTTCTCCTTCAGTGGCCTCTGCCACCTGTCGTGTGAGGCTCCATACGGCTGCTTTCCACTTCCGGTTCATCCCTATGTTGCAACAGGAACTGTCAGTGAAAAGAGCGTAGCATGTTTCCTCTGGGGGCAGTTGGTTATAGGGAGGAGCCTCTTCAGCACGTGTCACTGGTTCTTGTTCTTCATCTGTGACATCAAAATTCTCACCTTTGGGCCAATTTGTAATTACCTCCAAAATCCCAGAGCAATTCAGTTTACCTATACGGGCATGCTGAGTGATAAGAGTAATGCACTTGCTCCAGGTAGCACTGGTGGCATGGTGGGTGGTGGGAACCTTTCCATTGAACATCCACCCCGGCACCGGTAGTTGGGGTGCCAGGAGGAGTTGCACTTCTCTACCAATCACCTCCGAAGCAGCCTGGACTCCTTCATAGGCAGCCAAGATTTCCTTCTCTGTGGGAGTATAGTTGGCTTCAGACCCTCTGTAGCTTCGACTCCAAAATCCCAGTGGTCAACCTCGAGTCTCCCCAGGCACCTTCTGCCAAAGGCTCCAGGACAAGCCACTGTTCCCCAATGCAGAGTAGAGCACGTTCTTCTCCTCTGGTCCTGTCCTGACTGGGCCAAGGGCTACTGCATGAGCGATCTCCTGCTTAATCTGGATAAAGGCTTGTTGCTGCTCAGGGCCCCAGTGGGAAGTGTTCTTTTTGTGGGTTACCAGGTAAAGAGGGCAAACGATCCAATTGTATTCGGGAATGTGCATTCTCCAAAAGCCTATGGCACCCAGGAAAGCTTGTATCTCCTTCTTGCTGGATGGTGGAGACATTGCTGTGATTTTGTTGATGACCTCAGTGGGAATCTGACGCCATCCATCTTGCCATTTTATTCTCAGGAACTGGATCTCTCGGGCAGGTCCCTTGACTTTGTTCTTCTTGATGGAGAAGTCTGCTTCTAGCAGAATCTGTATGATCCTCTCTCATTTCTTAAAAACTTCCACGATTGTGTTCCCCCACACAATGATGTCATCCATGTACTGCAGGTGTTCTGGAGCCTCACCCTTTTCCAGTGCAGCCTGGACCAGTCCATGGCAGATGGTGGGGCGATGCTTCCACCCCTGGGGCAGTCGGTTCCAGGTGTACTGCACTCCCCTCCATGTGAAAGCAAACTGAGGCCTGCATTCTGCTGCCAGAGGAATGGAGAAAAATGCATTGGCAATGTCTGTAGTGGCGTACCACCTTGCTGCCTTGGACTCAAGCTCGTACTGGAGCTCTAATATGTCCGACACAGCAGCACTCAGTGGTGGAGTCACTTCATTCAATGCACAATAGTCCACAGTCAATCTCCATACTCCTTAAAATTTCTCCACAGGCCAGATGGGGCTGTGGAATGATGAGTGGGGCTTGCAGACCACCCCTTGGCTCTCCAGCTCTTGGATCATCTTATGGATGGGGATCACAGCATCTCGAGTGGTTCTATACTGTCGTCGATACACTGTGGAAGTGGCAATTGGCACCTGTTGCTCTTCTCCCATCAGGAATCCTACTGCAGATGGATTCTCAGACAACCCAGGCAAGGTGTTCAATTGCTGGATGCCCTCTGTCACTACAGCTGCTATCCCAAATGCCCACCTGAGTCCTTTTGGGTCTTTGAAGTACCCACTTCGAAGGTAGTCTATGCCCAAAATACATGGGGCCTCTGGGCCAGTCATGATAGGATGTTTCTTCCACTCATTCCCAGTCAGGCTCACATCAGCTTCCACCAAAGTGAAATCCTGGGATCCCCCTGTCACACCAGCAACAGAAACAGACTCTGTCCCCACGTCTCGATGGAATTAATGTACATTGCGCACCAGTATCAACTAAAGCTTTACACTCTTGTGGTTCTGATGTGCCAGGCCAACAAATCCACACAGACCAGAAAACACGATTTTCCCTGGCCTCTACCTGGCTAGAGGCAGGGCCCCTCTAAGCCTGGTTATCATTCTTTCCCTGGGTATATGTTTTGGATGTTCCTTCGAGGGGATCAGACATGTCATCATCATCATACCTGGCAGTTCGGCTACGGGCAACTGGAGCTGCTTTCCTTCTGGTGGCTTCCTTCAGTTCACGCACCCGTCGTGCCAGAACAGCAGTAGGTTTCCTATCCCACCTTCTCATGTTTTCCCCACAATCACGCAGGTAGAACCACAGCTCAGCTCGTGGGGTGTACCTTCTCTCTCCATCTGGGAAACATCTGCCTTGGATACCAGAACCTCTGATCTGTACTGCCGAGATTTAGAGAAGGTTCTTCTTTAATCTCCTCTCTGAGCTTCTTATGATTCTCCTCTATCTTGTCTTCTGATTTTTGCAGACGTGTTTCCACTGCTGCGATTCTGGCATGTGTTGGGCCATGCACAGCATCTGCATATGCTCAGAGCTTCTTTGCCATATCCAGCATAGTCTCCTCACCATCATCCCGCTTCATTATGGCTAAAGCAGAAGCATATTCTTGTGGTCCAAGTCGTACAAGTTTCCTCCACATCACAGATGTGCATGGTACCAAGTCTGGATTCTTGGTTGTCACCTCATCTGAGAAGATAATCTCTGCCACGGCCATTTCTCTCAGGTGTTGGATCCCTTGCTCTATGGTCTTCCACTGAGTTGGTTGCATATAAAGACCATCTGCACACAGGTATCTTTGTGCAACACTGTCCAAGACCCGTGCCCAGAGGCTGTGTGGATTAGCCCCCCTCATCATTCCTTGGTCAATAACAGGATCCTGTGACAGGGATCCCAAATGCCTGGCTTCAGTGCCATCCAGAATTGTAGCCTCGCCTGCAGCATCCCAGAGACGGACCAGCCAACTAATTATGGATTCATCAGGTCATCGGGTGTAATCCTTCCTTAGGCCACGAAGGTCCTTCAGGGAAAAGGACTCAATATTTGCGTCTGATCTTGCACCTGCTGCTTTGACTCCTGATTTTATGTCAGGAGGCATCGAGGTTCCTTCTCCTGTATAACCATCATCATCATCATCCACTGGTCGATTAGTTTTTTCCATGCGTTTCCCACTTCTAGTACTGGTAGCAACAGCCATGGGTTTAGATGCTGGCTTAGGCTCACTGTCTGGTCTGGCTGCTGGCTTCGAGCCTGGGCTGTTGGCTATAGCCTGAGTGACTGGGATAGCTGATTTATCTCCCTGCCCCCCTGCCTCTGTCTGCTGCCCTACACTATCTAACACAGTGTGATAAGCATAGGCCAGGGCCCAGCTTATTGCAATTAGCGTTTTCTCCTTAGAATCATCATGGCACTTCTCTTTTAGGTATTTCTCCACCTCAGCTGGGTTCGGAATTTGTTCCCATGGAAAATCCCAGTCTACAGGATCAGAAAATTCCTTCAAGGTTTGGCCTATATTTTCCCATTCTCCACACCACTCAGGATTTTTCACACCTGCATCTCCTTCTGGGTCAGGCGTCTCACCAGCTCCTCTGGATATCTCAGCCCTCATTCTAGAGAAGCTGCAGACCATATAAAGGAAGCTTACTAATTTAAATACCAGAAAGATGGTCTCTTTAGCATTCAGGGGAAACTGAACATTCTCAAAAAGTGACATAACCAATCCAAAGGAGAAGAAGGAAAGGGAAGGCTGGAAAGTCTTATTCTCGGCTCCTCCTCTAACAAACTGAGTGTAATTACTAATAAATTCCCAAAACGTACTACTGGAATTGGGATGCAGGGTAGGATGAAGAAACCATAAACCATACATGTCATAAACAGAGGCCAGTATCTTTGTAAATGCTTTATAAATCATTATCACAGAGGCCAGCACAACAGCTATTCCAATCCGTATCCCTCTACCGTAAAAATTGCATGTAATGGACAATAATCCTAGTGACCAGAAAGGTATTGAAACCTCAGAGAGGTCTAGAGCCCAGAGCCACACGAAGGCTTTCACAACCAGAGATAGTGCGGACTCAAGTAGCATGGGTACTGACTGCTTTAACAACAACAAGCACACAATTAATAGAGCTTTTTTCCACCTTTTCCAGCCCCGCATTGGGCACCAATTCATGTATTTGTCCAGGTTTAGAGCAAATTTGGGGAAGAATCCCCCAAAGGATCTCCGGTGGGAAAAGCAGATCCAGTCGGTCCCTCCCCCCAACTGGTCCGGGAGGAAAAAAATACCCCCTTGGAGAAAGGTGGAAAAAAACTGTTTACTAAAGAATAAAACCAAAACAATATCAAAAAATGAGACCCCTTGCCACTCTAAAAGAGGTAACAAACTGAGAAAACCCTGTCCCCGGGTTGCAGCTCACTCAGTCTCTGATCAGTCCCTCTGGTGCTGGAATTGTTGCAGGCCAGGCCCGGCCCGGTGGGCCAGAGATGTGAGCTACCGGTGCTCTCCTGGGTGTTCAGTCCAGAGCAGCTTTCAAGAGGTCCAAAGAAAAGAAAAAAGTCACAGTCCAGGGAACTTCTTTGCCTCAGCTAGCTAACACTAACTGAAACGCAAAAGAAGAGCTCTGTCCCGCTGTCTGTCTGCAGACAACACAGTCAGGAGCAGGAATGTGGGGGAGTGGAGTACAGTGTCTGAAAACAAACTGCATGCTTCTTCTCTCCCCCCCTTCACTCTCTGGAACATTCTTAAAGGTGCAAAACTTATTATTCAACATAAACAGAATGAGACGATTGGGGATAAAAGCATCATATAGTCAACCCAGGACAGTACCTTATGGGGAAGAGCCACCGGAACACCCCAAATCAATTATGGGACTTGGGTGCATATTGTAAGAACACAGTGGCAAAATGGGCAACAAATGTCTTGCATTTCCCCAAACCAACCTGCAATCCTATGCAGGTGAAACTGTCGTTGTCGCTGCCAATCCTGGGCAAGGTCCCTTGAAGCAATGATAAATCTGCCAGGCCCGGCACAATCCAAAATCCTGGAGAGCACTGCCCTATCCATCAGCTAACCCCAGCTAATGTGACTGACAGAGAGCCCTGAATGTCATGGTCCCTGTTTGGGCGCCAAATGTCTCAATGAGGGTGGCTGCGACAAACCTCTCTGGTTCCCTGACTTCAGGGCGAGGGTGGCAAAAATGAAAAGGAGCAGGATCAATGGAGTTTTTTAAAAGGAACTTTAATAACAGGGTGAAAAACAATAAACATGGAGAAATCAAGAACAGTATGAGGGGCAGGATCCAAAGACCCAAGACAACAGGGAAGCCACAACATGTACACTTAGGGGTAGAAAACTCTAGAACAATAAGCATAGAGGAGCAACAAGTAACCAGTAAGGAAGAAGAACTTGGACAACTTAGTATAATAACACTAAAGACTTATGAAGGACCTCTCAAATGCGCCCTAAGTAAAACAAATTTTTCTCAGGGTTTGAACTCACAGTCAGTTCTTTCAGGGTAAAATCTGGCTGACTCTGAGTGACAGCTGGGCTAACTCCCACACTGCTGATTCACACTGGCCCCTTGGGACCATGCGCCCCAACAGAGCCACAATGATGTCCTTGGTTCCACGAGGGTCTACAGTGTCACATTGGTCCCTTGTGTCACAGTGTCACATGGTGCTCTGCAGTGCCACAATGGCCACTTCATTTCACAAGGCTCCCAAGTGTCACATTGATCTCAATAGGAAGGGAACCACGGAGGCCCCATGTTTCAGGGGCTGATGAGCAGCAACCACCAGAGGTTAAGGCAAGCCTGATCATTCTGTCCTGGCAAGTTTTCTTGGAGCAACCCTTGTGTTATGAACTGAACGAGGCCAAACTTTCTCTGGAGAAAGAGGTTCTCATTTATTAAAAGAGCTACAAGGAACGGAGTACCTAGGATAAGCCCGAGCACTCACACAGCGAGCCAAAACCAGAACAGTGCACTATCTCCAAGTGCACTGGGTTCCCCCAAAAAGCAAGTTTTCAGAAACAAGAACCTTGACCTAACTTTACTCCCCCCATTTATAGCCCCCTTGGAGTCTAGGATTGGTCCATGTTGAATCCGCATGGTGATTGGTCCATTTCCAGGCTTCCCATTGGTCTTTAACACCATTCATTCTGGACCAATCATTTCTGCAGGGCTTCGAATGATTGGTCAGATCTTCCATCCAATCCCTCTTCAACCTCACCTTGTCCCGCCAGACCGCCCTTCCACCAAACGCAGGACCCTTCTCTTAGAACATTCTAATAACCCCCCACTCTTAACATAATACAATTAATGTAACGTAATAATACAATGTAATTGACCTATACTCTAATTTAATATAATTTAACTTTTACTTATAAAAACTTGGATATTTGAAATTATGAATGAAGTGTCCTAATTTCAGGCATTTGTGTCTACAGAAGAGGGATGGTTTTCCTCCATAAAAAGAAAAGCACAAAGCCCTTTCCAGTGTTTGGAAAATAGGTGAGTGCTAGCACTCAGGAGTCAAAGACCAGCCAGACCTGTCTGTTATGGCAGCTTTTCTCTGGGAGCAATCCTTGGATACACAGAAATTTGGAGGTGGAATCCTAATATTGGCCATGGATGCCTGGAAAAAATGGACAGTTCTTTTCCATACAAAGGAAAGCCCAGGGCCCCGGTGTTTCAGGGGCAGATGGGAGCAGCTTTCCACATTCCAAGGTCAGCCAGACCTGTCATGTGACCCCTGGGAGGCCAAGGCAGCCATACCTATTTCATGTTCCCTTGCTTCCGCAGGGCCCTGCAGTGCCACAGCAGCTCCTTGCTTCCATGAGGCCTTGCAATGTCACAATGGTTCTCTTGCTTCCATGATGACCTCTGGTGTCATAATGGCCCCTTGATTACACAAATTCTTAAGGATCTTAACAGTCTCCATGGTTCCACAAGGCCCCACAGTGTCCTAATGGCCTTTGGGTTCCATGAAGCCCCACTGAGTCACCATGGCCCCTTGGTTCCATTGAGGCCCAGTAGTGCAACAATGATCCCCTTGTTCCACAACTTCCCATATTGTCACAATGGCTCTCGTGCTTCCATGAGCCCCTGCACGATCACAATGGCCCTTTGGTTCCATGAGGCCCCACAGTGTCACAGTGTGTACAGTACTCTCCATGATTCCATGGGGCCTTGCTATGCTCTCTATGGATCCATCGTGCCCTGCAGGATCACAACGTCCCTTTGGCTCCACAAGGCCCTGAAATGCAGCAATGGCCTCTTGGTTCCACAAAGCCCTGCTGCTTCACACTGGCCTTTTGGAACCATATGGCCCAACAGAGCCACAATGATGTCCTTGGTTCTGTGAGGTTGCCCCTGGGATCCATGGTACTCTGCAGTGTCTCAATGTTCCCCTTCGTTCCACAAGTTCCTACAGTGTAACAGGTTCCACAAGGGCCTGCAGTGTCACCATGGTCCGTTGGTTCCACAATCCTCTGCAGTGTCACAATGCTGTCCAAAGGAAGGGAACAACTGAGCCCCAGTGGTGCAGAGACAGATGAGAGGCAGTCACCAGAGGCCAAGTCTAGCCAGACTTGACTCGTATGGGCAGATTTTGTCTGGGAGTAACCCTTGGATAGAGAGAATTTTAGATGCAGAATCCTGATTTTGGCCATAGGTGCCTAGACAAGAAAGACAGTTCTTTCCCATAGGAATAAAAGCACAGAGCCCCAGTGCGTCATGGTCAGATGGGAAGTGGCCCTTGACATGTCACATTCAGTGGGACCTGTCAGACAGCCCCCAGGAGTCCAAACAGGCAGACCTGTTCCATGACTTCATGGGTCCTAAGACTGTCACAATGGTCTCCTTGATTCCATGAGGTCTGGCAATGTTACAATGGTTTCTTGGTTTCATGAGCTCCAACAGAATCACAGGAGTCCACTGGCCCCACGCAGCTCCACTGTGAAACAATGCCTCTTTGTTTCTGTTTTAAATCAATCACAATCAAACCACAGTTTGATCATTGATCCTTGCTTCCATAGGGCCCATGATTTGCACAATGGTCTCCTTGATTCCATGATTCCTGGATTCCACAGTCTCACCATCATTTCCTTGGTTCTCCATTGTCACAACTGATCAATGGTTCCATGAGGTTCCGTAGTGTCACTCTGGTCGCTGTCAGAGGCTGGATGAGATGGATGTCCCGAGACACCTTGGGATGCTCGCAATGTCCATGTGGGGCCAGGGCCGGGTCAGGCCTTGGTTTGTGGTGGGACAGAGCCCCGCCCCCAGCCCTGGCCTGGCAGAGCTGTCAATCACACAGCAGGGGCAATGTTAACCCAGCTCTGATTAGCCCAGCTGTTAATCAATCAATCAATCACACACTAGCAGCTGGTGCTACCCTGATTCTGATTGGACAAGCAAATGGCAGTTCCACCCTAGAGGCAGGCCCATGAAGGCCCAAGGGGTTAAAAGCTGAGGCGCGAGGCCAGCCCAGGGCCTGCATCCTGCCTTCTCCTGGGGTTCCTCTGTTAGCGATGCTGGAACCCAAGCAGTTGGTACCTATGTGCGTGTCTTTCTATGGATCTTCTGTCTTTCTGTTGTTCTTTATTTCTTCTCCATCTAATCCTACTTACCTGGAACATTTTTGGGTAACTTCACATGTTAGGGGATAAGGATTTTAGGTTAAATGTGTGGTAATCCAGGGCACAGGGAATATTTCTCTGCCTGCTCTGAGGGATCCTGACCCCCAGAGAAACACTGCCTTTAACCTTTGCCCATGGAGAGGACTTCCAGGACTTTGAGATAGATTAGAATTTACCAAAGTGTGAAATAAATTAGAGGGTAGTATACTTTGTCCCTTGGGTAAGAAATTTAGGTTTTGGAATTTTAGTATGGTGTAGATAGGAAGCAAGATGGAGGAATTTGTGTGTAGTCCCTCTCTTCTTCTTCTTCTTCATCTATTCCATTTTCTTCAGTGTTGGTGGCAGAGGGTGGCAGATTCGTAGAGGTTGTGGTACAATGTAGAGGTTTTGTGGACAATCAAGGGATGAATTATGTGTCAATAAGTAGAAATAATGTATGTTTTAAGAGTTAATTGGATGAGACAACTTTAAGAGACCTTGAAACCGTACATTTTAGAGCCATTTTGCGGTGCTTTTCCAGCAAGATGAGCCTGGTGTAGACAGCATGCAAAACTTTAGATACGATAACAACAAACAAGAAGGTGAAGACCAAAGAAGTCCTGTGCATCTCTTTTTACCTGGCACAGAACTGCTACACGAGTGGTTTTTTTCATCCGGGCAGCTCCCAGAAGGGCCCAAAATAAAACAAACATTAATAACTGGTAGCCTGACGATGTTTGTAATAGGTTGGCTTTTTTTCCATGAAGTTGTTTACTGAAGGGTGTTGTCTTACTTGGCCAATCATGTGAAATGTGTTGACTAAATGACCAGAGAGGTCCACCTGTAGCAAAGCACGATACAAAAGAAGAGAATTGAAAAATTATGTGGCATTTAGCCCGTAGCCTTCTGATCTGAGTCTGTGTCATCTCTGACTCAACGGTGACATTTGGGGATCTGTGGCGGCTACTGGGAATCCTTTCTGCACCTCGTGAAACAACGGGAGCTTCTCTAATAAACGTTGTCTGAAGCTCCAACTTTCCCCATGACAGAAACCCCTGTGAGTGTTTGGGAGATCCCGGCTCTTTGGCAGCCTGGAGACTCCTGGGATGTCACCGTGGAGCCCCCATGAGTGCCTGTGACAGATCGGTGCCTTTGCAGCCCAAGGTCCCCTGGGATGTCACCATGGAATGGCTGTGACTGCCTCTGACCACAGGGCTCTTTAGCATCGCCAGAAAGCCCTGTGAGGTGTCCATGGAGCCCCTGTCTGTGCCTGTGACATTCCATCTCTGGAAAAGCCTGGAGACTCCTGGAAAGTCCCCATGGAACCTCTCTGAGGGCCTGTGACAAATCTGATCCTTAGTAGGCAACCATCACCAGTATCCTGTTTTTCTGTTCAGTTTCCATGGCAACCATCCCCAGCCCCCTGTTGCTATGGGCAGTCCTTTGGCAGCTCCATGGAGACCCCATGCCAGGGGTGGTTGCCATGGACACCAGCTCAGGCCTGCAGCCAGAGCCCGTTGCCATGGCAACCACTGGCAGTCCCATCCCCAGGCTCATGGGATCCCAGAGCCACAGAATTGGCTGAGCTGGGAGGGACCCATCAGGATCCTCCAGTCCAACTGCTGGCCCTGCACACGACACCCCAACAATGCCAGCCTGGGCCTGGCAGCGCTGTCCAAACGCTGCTGCAGCTCAGAGAGCCCTGGAGCTGGGACCCTTCCCTGGGGAGCCTGGGCAGGACCCCAGCAGCCTCTGGGCAAAAACCTTTTCCTGACATCCAACCTGAGCCTGCCCCGACTCAGCTGCAGCCGTTCCCTCCACTCCTGTCCCTGGGCACCAGAGGGAAGAGGTTCCCACAGCCCCAGCCAGGGACCCGCTCCCAAGGCTGTTTCCATGGCCACCAGGGTTGGGACCAGCTGGGATGCTCGGTTTTCACGGGCCGGGGTTCAGGAATGGGATTCCCCAATTTCCTGCTCTTGCTAAAACCGCGCTGCCCTCACTGCCCTCCCACCTCTTGTGGAAAGCACAAAAGGCAAAGATCCCGGGCTGGGATAAGAACAATTTATTGGGAACAGCAACGAGATAAGGAAAAAACAGGAACAACAACAAGATTGATAACAGAAGCGATAAGTAAAATTATTTACAAAGAAAACTATGTCAACAGCTGGTTCATCCTGACAACGTATTTCCTCCTGCCTGGAAAGTTCACCCCTCTCCTCACTGAGAGAGACAGAGAGTTCCTTTCCTGCCCCTTGCAATGACCTGAGGTGAGAATGAATGTAATGACAGGGCCATGGCCAGACCCTCATGTTTTTCCATCCCACATGATGTCATTGGCCGGGACAGGAAAAGGTACAGGTGTCTTCCTAGCATGGATCATGGGGAACATGGATCATCAGGGCTCTTCCTAACATGGATACACCAATGATTGGAGTTGGGGCAGTGCACAAAATCCTCCTGCACTTGGGGCATTGGAGGCCTTCCCTTAGTGGTGCCTCCGTTGGTGACTGGTCAAGTGAGAGCTCTGGGTGAAGCTCTTCCCACACTGGGGACACTTGTAGGGCCTCTCCCCGGTGTGGATGCGTTGGTGGATGATGAGGGTGGAGTTGCGCTTGAAGCCCTTCCCACACTCAGGGCAGCGGAAAGTGCCTCTCCTCTGTGTGAATCTGCTGGTGCTGGATGAGACTGGAGCTGGTTCAAAACCTCTTCTGACACTGGGGACACTCGTAGGGCCTCTCCCCAGTGTGGATGCATTGATGCCTGATGAGTTCTGACCTGAACTTGAAGCCCCTCCCACACTCCCCACACTCGTGAGGCCATTCCCCAGTGTGGATGCGTTGGTGGCTGATCAGGGTGCTGCTCTGCCTGAAGCTCTTCCCACACTCCAAGCACTTGTGGGGCTTCTCCCCATCATGAAGCTGCTCATGGACCACCAGCTCTGAGGTCTGGCTGAAGCTCTGTCCACCTTCCTGGCTAAGGGAGGGTCTTTCCTCCTCAGAGCACCCCAGACTGGGTTTGGAGCCCCTCTTCCTGTGGAATCTCTGGGGAGTTTCCTCCTCGTTGGATTCCTGTGCCCTGGAGTCACTCATAACAGCCTCTTTCACGAGGTTCTGCCATGCAGGGATTTGTCCTCTCTAGTCCCAATCCTCAGCTTCTTCTCTGGGGGAGGAAAGACAAGGAGAGGATGGGATTTGCCCCAGTGCCAGAGGGAGGGGGAAGGAGATCCCCCCAGTGCATCCCCAGCAGGACAGGGTTGGCAGCGGGGTTGTCCTGCAGCCGGGGGCTGTGCTGGGCTGGGAGATGGGGCAGGAGAGAGGGGGAAAGGGGCACTGACTTCCTCCTCACCTGCCTGGTTGGCCCGGGGATCCTTCTTGTTCCTCAAAGCCTCCTTTTCCATCTGGCAATGGTTTGGGGATGGGAAATCCTGTTTTGGCAGAATAACAAGGGATGACCACATTGAGTTTTGTACTGGTTTGAAGGCAAACCTGGGAAAGGGTCTAAACCAAAATTGCAATTCTAAACCAAAATGAAGATCAAGGCAATGATACAGAAACACTGCCTTAAACTGACAGAGTCAGGATATAACCTGACACCCTGTTGGTCAGGGTTGTGGCAGCCGTCCCAATAAATGGTGGCTGCAGTCCTGTGGGAGAGGTGGACGTGGTTCTGTCAGAGCAGTGATCCTGCAGAAAGGTCTGGTCTTCCTCTGAATGTCCAGTGGTGGTTATGGAGCTCTTGTCCTCTGGCAATCCAGTAGGCAAGCTGCTCCTGGTGTTGCAAGCTTCAGCTTATTTCCAGGTAAGAATGCTTGGATCCTCCCCCTGGGCAGAGCATCCCACAATGGGATGATGGAATTTTATCAGTCCTGCAGTGACACTCAATGGCCCATTCACAGAAGATATCTCCCCTGCAGGGTGTTATCAGGGCTGAGTCATGGAAGAGATAAAGAACACTGCCCCACCTGTTTATAGCAGTTGATGAAGATGGGGATTGAAAACATGCATTTGGTTACATCTTGCATGGCAACCTGAAACAGTGGGGTAATCCCTGCTCAGGGGATGAACACCACCCCCCTTACCCAAACTGGCTCAGGTGTAAAACCCCCACCCAGGGAAGGCCACACACACAGGGGACAGTGTCACACTTGCTCTGTTCCAGGGGAGGTCTCTGTCCCTGTCACTCCCTTGCTCTCTCCCCCTTTTCTCTTTCTTTCCATCTCTCTCTTTCCCTCACATTTACTGTTCAATAAAATGCATTTTGGATTTGGTCTCGTTAGCACCTTCCTGGCTGCAGAGGCATCTCTCTAATAATTTTCTTAACCAGATTGTGACATTGTTTTGGCACAGTGAGTTTAGGCACTGTTGTCTGAACCCAAGTGCATTTGACAACAGCATGGTTCCCTCCACTTAGGAGGTTGTGGTTCTCTCTGGAAGAACTCTTGGAAACTTGGATGCAGCTTCCTCTGAGCGACTTATGGGAGAACTGATGAAGAAAACCGGTGTTGTGGGTGGCCAGTGTAAAGAAAATATTTTGTTGTCTTTCCTTGAAAAGTTTGTTAAAATCGCTGGAGGAAAGGGAGCAAATGCTACCAGCCAGACTGACAAGGTTCATTCACCCCATGATGAGGAACACAAAGCTGCGGAATGTCCTACAAGAACCCCAGCTCAAGTAGCTAAATTCCAGAATAACTTCTGAATTCACAGGCTTGGGGGCTTTGCCAAATGTGAGAATCATTTTTCTCTTCATCCCTGTCAGCTTTGTGACAGCTACACAGAGCTTCCCCTTCCTTTTCATAATCTGTATTGGGCCAAATTTCTACTTTGCTCTTATTGGAACCTACCAGCAGCTGAGCTGGAGCTGTTCAGGAACTGATCAAACTTGGAATTGCCACAAAATTGCTTCTATTTCTGGTTTATTCATGTTTGCAATTTATTTGTGTTTTCATCACATATGACTTGTGGGAAAAACAAGTATTCATCAAAGCGATATATGCAGAGTCAGGTTTGATTTCTGCCAAGTTTATTTTGTCCAGTGCCCAGGAGAATCTCCCATCCTGTCTGCAGCTGCTCCCACAGGGATATGAGGGCACATCCCAGAGCCCCAGGGGTCACAGTCAGGGCTGCCCTCAGGGAATGCTCACCTGGTATGGAGGGGCAGCGTGGGAGCACCTGGATCTTGGGGCACCCAGCTGCTCCTTCATGTTTGGAGGTGCCTGAGGAGGGCTGGGATGATGCCAGGGACATCCTGCAGTGACATCCCCTCTGTCCTGCTCTGAGTGAGCTCAGTCCCAAACCTGACCCTGATCCTGGTCTCAGTCTCACTCCATGTTTAGACACACTCACAGTTCTGTATTTAATCTCATCCCAGTGCCAGACTCTAGCCCCAGACCCAATCCCAACCCCAGCCCTAAAGCCAATCCCCTGTCTAGCATTAACCCCAATCCCAGTTCTAATCCAAATCTCAGCCCCAACTCCAACCCCAGCCCCAATTCCAGCCCCTTCCTAAATCCTCAGCCCCAAACCAAATCCCAGGTTCAGCCCTTCTGGGGGTTTGGGGGTGTCTCTGTCCCTCTGACCCCGATGATGTTTGGGTGGGGTCACAGCAGGGCTGAGAGGGACAGAGACCCCCCCGGCTCCCCAGGGGTGAGAAGGTCGGAGAGCCCCCCCAGCCCCGAGCACCCTCAGCGGTGAGAGGGACACAGAGCCCCTGGTCCCCAGCCCTGCACAGGCATTGCCTGAGGCCAGAGGGATGGAGACCCCCCGAGCATCCCCCAGGGCGAGGGGACAGAGAGCTCTAAGCATTCCCTGGGCTGAGAGGGACAGAGACTGCCCCGAGCACCCTTTTCAAGGAAGGACAACAAAATATTTTCTTTTTCACTGGTCAGTCAGGACAGCCATTTTCTTCACCATTTCTCCCATAAGTTCCCCAGGAGGAAGGAGGGACTGTTTCCAAGTCCTTCCAAGTTTCCAAGAGTTCTTCCAGAAAGAACCACAACCTCCACAGAGAAGGGAACCATGTTGTTGTCAAAGGCACTGGGAGTCAAAGAACAGCGCTCTGAACTCACTGTACTCAAATAATATTGCAATATGGTTAAGAAAATTGTTACAGAGATTCCTCTGCCCCAATTAAGGTGCTAACGAGACCAAATCCAAAATGCATTTTATTGAACAGTAAATGTGAGGGTCGAGAGAGATGAAAAGAAAGAGAAAAGATGAGTGACAAGGGACAGAGACCTCCCCTCGAGGGAGCCAAGTGTGACATTGTCCCCTGTGTGTGTGCCCTTCCCAGGGTGGGGGTTTTACACCTGAGCCAGTTTGGGTAAGGGGGGTGGTGTTCATCCCCTGAGCAGGATTACTGTTCCATGTTGCCATGCAAGATGTAACCAATAGCATGTTTTCAATCCCCATCTTCATCAACTGCTATAAACAGGTGGGGCAGGGTTCTTTATCTCTTCCATGACTCAGCCCTGATAATGCCCTCCAGGGGAGATATCTTCTGTGAATGGGCCATTGAGTGTCAGTGCAGGACTGATAAAATTCCATCATCCCATTGTGGGATGCTCCGCCCAGGGGGAGGAACCAAGCATTCCTGCCTGGATATAAGCTGAGCCTTGCAACACCAGGAGCAGCTTGCCTACTGGATTCCCAGAGGACAAGAGCTCCAGAACCACCACTGGACCTTCAGAGGAAGACCAGACCCTTTTACAGGATCACTGCTCTGACAGAACCATGTTCATCACTCCAACAGGACTGCAGCCACCATTTAATGTGACTGCAGCCACCACCCTGACCAACAGGGTGTCAGGTTATATCCTGACTCTGTCAGTTTAAGGCAGTGTTTCTGTATCATTGCCCTGATCTAAATTTTCTTCTTAAATTGTAACTCCAACTTAGACTCTCCCCCAAGTTTGCCTTCAAACCAGAACAAAAGACAATGTGCGCACCCTTTGTTTTCTTCCCAGAACAGGATTTCCCGTTCCCAAATCTTGATTGGATGGAGGAGGAGGCTGTGAGGAAAAGGAAGGAGTCCTGGGATACCCAGGCAGGTGAGGAGGAAGTCAGTGCCCCTTTCCCCCTCTCTCCTGCTCCATCTCCCAGCCCAGCACAGCCCCCGGCTGCAGGACAACCCTGGTGCCAAGACCGTCCTGCTGGGGATGCACTGGGGGGATCTCCTTCCACTTCCTTCTGGCACACAAGCAAATCCCATCCTCTCGTCGTCCTTCCTACCCTAGAAGAGAGGCTGAGGATGGAAACCACAGGGGCCAAATCTCTTTGGAAGAACCTCGTGGAAGAGGCAGTTTTGAGTGACTCCACAGTGCAGAATTACAGTGGGGAGGAAAATCCACGGAGATTCCGAAGGAGGAGGGGCTTCAAACCCAGCCCAGTGTGCTTTGAGGAGGAAAGACCCACCCCGTGCCAGGAAGGTGGACAGAGCTTCAGCCAGAGCTCAAAGCTGGTGGTCCATGAGCAGCTTCATGATGGGGAGAAGCCCCACAAGTGCTTGGAGTGTGGGAAGAGCTTCAGGCAGAGCAGCACCCTGATCTGCCATCAGATGATCCACACTGGGGAATGGCCCTATGTGCGTGGGGAATGTGGGAAAGGGTTAAGCTGCTGCTCTGCCCTCATCACCCACCCACACACCCACACTGGGCAGAGGCCCTACGAGTGCCCAACCTGTGGGAAGTGATTTCAGAGCAGCTCCAATCTCCTCCTGCACGAGTGGATTCACACGGATGAGAGGCCCTTCCGCTGCCCCAACTGCGGGAAGGGCTTCAAGCAAAACTTCACCCTCATCATCCACCAACGCATACACACTGGGGAGAGGCCCTACGAGTGTCCCCAGTGTGGGATGAGCTTCACCCAGAGCTCTCACTTGACCAGACACCAACAGATTCACCGGTAAGGGAAGCTCTGCAAATGCTCCAACTGCAGGGGGAGCTTTATGCCCAGTTCCATCTTCATCCCCCTTTGGGGGTGCCACATTGGGAAGAGCCCTGGTGGTCCATGTTCCTTGTGATTCAGTCTGGGAAGACACCTGTCCCTTTTCCTGCCCCAGCCAATGACGTGATGTGGGATTGAAGAACATGAGCGTCTGGCCATGGCCAGGCAGATCCAGTGAGTTGTGTTTAAGATTTGCTTATAAACAATTTTATTTATCACTTTTGTTATCAAAATTGTTTCTGATCCATTTGTTTCTTATCTCGTTGCTGTTCCCAATAAATTGTTCTTATCCCAGCCCGGCATCTTTGACTTTTGTTCTTTCCACAAGAGGTGGGAGGGCAGCGAGGGCAGCGCGGTTTTAGCAGGAGCAGGAATTTGGGGAATCCCATCCCTGAACCCCGGCCCACGGAAACCGAGGATCCCAGCTGGTCCCAACCCTGGTGGCCATGGAAACAGCCTTGGGAGCGGGTCCCTGGCTGGGGCTGTGGGAACCTCTTCCCTCTGGTGCCCAGGGACAGGAGTGGAGGGAACGGCTGCAGCTGAGTCGGGGCAGGCTCAGGTTGGATGTCAGGAAAAGGTTTTTGCCCAGAGGCTGCTGGGGCCCTGCCCAGGCTCCCCAGGGAAGGGTCCCAGCTCCAGGGCTCTCTGAGCTGCAGCAGCGTTTGGACAGCGCTGCCAGGCCCAGGCTGGCATTGTTGGGGTGTCCTGTGCAGGGCCAGCAGTTGGACTGGAGGATCCTGATGGGTCCCTCCCAGCTCAGCGCATTCTGTGGTTCTGGGATCCCATGAGCCTGGGGATGGGGCAGCCAATGGTTGCCATGGCAACGGGCTGTGGCTGCAGGCCTGAGCTGGTGTCCATGGCAACCACCCCGGCATGGGGTCTCTGTTGAGCTGCCATTGAAACTGACCATAGCAACAGGGTCCTGGTAATGGTTGCCATGGAAACTGTCAGGTGCGGGAAGACTTGGACACTCAATATGAGATCAGGAAGCTCCGTTTATTTAGCAAAAGCATCAAACTTTTATACACACAAGTAATAAGTTTCATGAATATTCTGCAAGCCAAGCAACCCATTGGTTAAGCTATATCACCAAGTCTTCCCCAGGGACACTCTCCTTGTCTGCCCATTCCCCCACGGTCTCTGGGCAGGGATGGCCTCAGTGGGGGCTGCTGACATCCTCAGCACCTTGGAGGCTGCTGCTGAATTTTCCTGCTCCAGAGGCTTGTTCAGCCTTGAGCTCTTCAGTGCAGGAATTCAATGTCTCAGGGCTCATTAAAATTCAGAACACCTTAACAAGCCAAGCCTCTGGGAATTGTTTAAGTTTTCAAATAATTTGCAAATTTTAGTAGTGCATTCAAACTGAATATATTCTATTTTAAAAACAGTGAAAAAAACATTTTTGGGGCCCTGTGTAGGTTTTTTCCCATTTATAAACTATTATGTGCAATCTCCAATTGACACTGAATCCAAGTACCTCCCCATGCAGTTTTCATAGGTATGAAAATCAAGACCCTTCATGGCTGACAATCATTCAGACTCTCCCTACCCCCACCCCATCATTTCCCCCATCCAAGCCCTGGCACTCGGAGCAGCCTTGTGCAAATCTGAGCTCCCTCCAGCCCAGGCTGCACCTGCAGCTTTCAGCTCCTTGGCTCCAACTCCCACCTGCTTTCCTTGGGGAAGGAGCTACCCAAGACACAGAGGGATGTTCGTTTATTGTCATCCAACAAAGCCATGGGAAGGCACAGCTTTGTCAAATGCAAATGTCATTCATTTCCCTGGCTCTTCCCTGCCCCTGATCCCCACAGCCTGTCCTGTTTCCTTCATCCCTGCATTGCCAGGGACTTTCTGGGACAAGGGAGCTCTGCTCTGCCTATGGGGGGAGGTCCAAGTGCCATGAATGGAGTGGGAACCACATCTCATCAGGTTTGTCTCCTTTGGGGGTCAGGAACTGGTGAGACTCAGAGGCACAGAAAGTTTCTCTTCATGGCCAACACACCATAGTTGAATAGGACACAATTTAATAACAGTCATGCTCTTCCCTGAGCTATGTGCAATGTCCCAGAAGTATCTGGTGAGGGCAGCATCCACAGGTGATTTCCATACTAAAATTAATGTCAGACAAATGTGCTTCTGTGATAGATATAAACACAATTAAGTTCTTGTATCAGGATGCTCGTCCTGAAGTAGGGGCAAAAGAGCTCCAACAGTTCCTGATTTGCAAAGCTACCAGTGGTGGGTGGAAAAGGCCGGTCAGGTTTTTTTGGTGCTGAAGAAATGCTGAAAGCAGCCTGACCCATTTCAACTCCTCCTGTCCTGGCTGATCTCCCCTCTTTCCCCTTCCACCCATTGG